>NW_027465251.1:10000-22500 GCF_043290135.1 Rhipicephalus microplus | reverse complement strand
ACGTCGCCTCCCATACACCACATTTCCCGACCGCCTGCAAGGACGGGGGATTCGGTGCTGGGCTCGGTCCCGTTTCGCTCGCAGCTACTCGGGGAATCCCTGTTGGTTTCTTTTCCTCCGCTTAGTGATATGCTTAAATTCAGCGGGTTGTCTCGCCTGATCTGAGGTCGACAGCGGATACATTCGCTTCCATCAACTTCCTGCACGACCGCGTGCGCTCGCCCTACCAAGTGCGCCCGCAACCCTGTACAGGGCCACTTCTTCACAAGGCTGGCAATCGGCTTCCCCGCTGCACGCGTGCGGCGCACAACCGGTGTGACGTGGAAGTGACGGGACACGTTCGTAAACCCATCGCGAACCGAGTACGACGCCCTACCAAGTGCGCCCGCAACCCTGTACAGGGTCACATCTTCACAAGGCTGGCAAGCGGCATTCCGCTGCGCGCGTGCGTCGTCCGAGCAGTTGCGTGATAAACGACCGTGTCGAAAGCCCAAACACCGCCGAGGCCAGTCGCCGCCGCCGCAAGGGCAGCCACGCAGCCTGGCGAGAGGCATCGTCTCGTGTAGCGTCGCCCCCGCCCCAACTGGAGTGGCCCAGTTTTTTGAACGGGACGGGAACTGCGAAGCACTTAGACCGACGGCGGACTACGACGAGAACGCCTTAAGCTTCGCCAACGTTTCGCCAACTCGTGCGGGAGACTTTTTCCGCTTCGCGGCAAGTCGTCGCGCCGTGCTCTCCGCATCAACCGCGTACGCAGCGAACCGCAAACGTCGGGCGCAGCCTCCTCACCTCCCTGCGCTTTGCGCGCGAACGTTCCCTGTTCGCGCGGCAAAGCCTGGAGGAGGCACGGCCCCGCAGCGTGTTCGAGCGCCCGGTCTACGGGACACCCTGCTTACTTCGAGGGCAACAAGCGCAACGCAAGGCTGCGATCTCGCGCACTTTGCGCACGGCTGGAGAAGCTTTGCTGGCCGGCTTTCGCTCCTCGTGTTTACCGTGCGTTAAAGTTGCGCGTCCGTGGCTCTCGCAGCTCTTGCGCGCCCGGTCGCAGAGAGGAGTACGCAACCTCGACCGCACTTTCCCTGCAGGCTTCCTTCCGACTCGAAGTCCTGCGGCGGTCTCAACGAGGTGCCACATCCTCAATGCAGTCGGTCGCCCCCGTTTCGGTTGGGCTCTGGCACGACGGTCGCCACCGTCTCGCCCTTGAGTGGCCGCTGTTGGCGCTCGCTGTGAGGTGTTCAGCGTGCTGTCCGTGTTGCCGACGCGGTCAAAACGAGTCGACGGCTCACGTTCCCTTGTGCGCCGAAGGCTCTCTTGATATGTGATCCGACCCTCAGACAGACGAAGCCAAGGGAAGACCCAAGGCCGCAATGTGCGTTCAAAGAATCAGTGCTCAGTGTGTCCTGCAATTCACACCAAGTCTCGCAGCTGGCTGCGTTCTTCATCGACCCGAGAACCGAGTGATCCACCGCTTAGAGTCGTGAAAAAGTGTTTGTTCAATTCCGTACAGTCAAAACCAAACGTTTCTGGCACTCGGCCAAACAGTGGCCAAGAAGGGCGCTTTTCAGCGCACGCTTGGACTCCAAAACTCTGCCGCGCCTTTTTCGGCTGCCGCAAATCGAGCAAACGGTGTGTTTCGGACGGCGTTTCGCTTCCGCTACTTGCGAGTGCTTTCGTGGTCCACCCCTCTATAAATACTCGGGAGGCGTCGAAGCCGGTTCTCCAAGCCGGACCCGTAGGTATCGTTGTGTGCTCGCTCTCATTGGCCCGCCTAACCAGAAAATGCCTGCGGTACACCCATTTGGATAAGAGTGCACGCAGATGCGGGCCTCGACGGCTACACATTTCCTCGGGCGGCCGCCTCCCGGCCTCCGTGGAGCGCGGGATGCACGGTCCCATCGACAAGCCTCTCCCGTTTTTACCGTGGCGTCGCGGTTCACCACGGCGGGCGGGTCGGTCTCCTCCGCATAAAAAGGGGGACCCCCGCTTTTTGTTCCACGAAATCGCACAAGCTTTTTTCGCATCCACGGTTTGCCACCGCACACCAAAATGCCGATCCGGCTGCCTACTTTAGCCAACAGGTGGAGCCAGGCGCGCCGTACTTGCGCGGCACTTCCCACGTCCACCGAAGTCGGTGCCAAGGACCACTTTCGGCGCCGGAGCCGCGTACGAGCCTACTCGAGGCGGAAGAACGAAGCCAGCAAGGGCCTGGCCGCAAGTGCGTTCAATTGTCGGGACGTCCAAGTCCCTCGTTCTTCCGTGCTTCCTCTTTCGGCAAGTCGTTGCGGCACCTTCCCAAAGCGCGCAGACCCGCTAATCGCGACGAGCGCGACGTGGCCGTGCCGCCTTTCCCTCGGCAGCAAGCAAAACGCCTGGCAACGTCGACGCTCCCCTAACCGCGATCTCGCACCGTGTTTCGTGTGGCGAATTCAAAAGCCGGCCGGCGCTGCTGCAACCATTACGGTCGGTACGCATACGCCGCGGAGGGCGGGACGGTCATCGGAGCGTGCGGTTCCTCCATCGAGTACTGCGCACCTCGGCCGTCGCATCGCCGTGCCATGACCGGCCGCGCGTCAACGCGAACCGGTGCCAGCGAGATCCCTCGCCTGCAAGAACCGACCGGCAGCCTCCGTCACCCGAGGACGCGGAGGCGCTTGCCGCGGACGGCGGGACGGTATGCACTGGTGCACAGCGGACCCGTCACATCGCCAGTTCCTTGACCGACCGCCGACGCTTGTGCCGTTCCTCTCGTACTTGGCAGTCGCCGCGCGATTGTCGGGTCTCGTTCTTGCACGCTCGAACGGTCGGGAGGGCACTCGGCTGGCGTTTCGGGAACGCGCAGCCTCGCCTTCTACCGACGTAACCACGACTCGCCGTTCGCGCTCCGCCGCTCCTGTTTACAGTACTAGGCGGTCCCGCAGCGGTCGGGTCGCGCATTTCGAGCGCTTCGAGCCACGGTGCAGTGGCGGGTCGAAAGCCGACCTATGAGTGCGTTGCGCCGTTTGTACCCGCGTCCGCCACCTGGCCGACCGTCCAAGGTCGCGGTGTTGGCGTCCGCTGGGCGCAACAATTTGTCACGGGGTGCCGCTCCACATTCAGGCAGCCCCGTGGGGAAAAGCCGACCCCGCGTCCAAACGGGGTCAGCGGCAGAAAGTGTCGGGCGCAGACGCAGCTGAGGCGCTCACCCTTCACAATCCGTTAATGATCCTTCCGCAGGTTCACCTACGGAAACCTTGTTACGACTTTTACTTCCTCTAAATGATCAAGTTTGGTCATCTTTCCAACAGACCGGCGCAACCGAAAGGCCGCGCCGGACATCGGTCCGAAGACCTCACTAAATCATTCAATCGGTAGTAGCGACGGGCGGTGTGTACAAAGGGCAGGGACGTAATCAACGCGAGCTTATGACTCGCGCTTACTGGGAATTCCTCGTTCAAGGGGAACAATTGCAAGCCCCTATCCCAATCACGAAAGAAGTTCCACGGGTTACCCAGTCTTTTCAGACAGGGATAAAGACACGCTGCTTCCTTCAGTGTAGCGCGCGTGCGGCCCCGGACATCTAAGGGCATCACAGACCTGTTATTGCTCTGTTTCGTGCGGCTAGGAGCCGCTTGTCCCTCTAAGAAGGTTGTAAGGTGCTGGGAACCCCGCACCTATTTAATAGGCTAGAGTCTCGTTCGTTATCGGAATTAACCAGACAAATCGCTCCACCAACTAAGAACGGCCATGCACCACCATCCACCGAATCAAGAAAGAGCTCTCAATCTGTCAATCCTCCCAGTGTCCGGGCCGGGTAAGTTTTCCCGTGTTGAGTCAAATTAAGCCGCAGGCTCCACTCCTGGTGGTGCCCTTCCGTCAATTCCTTTAAGTTTCAGCTTTGCAACCATACTTCCCCCGGAACCCAAATACTTTGGTTTCCCGGAAGCTGCCCGCCGAGTCATTTGAGTAACTCAGGCGGATCGCTGGTTGGCATCGTTTATGGTCAGAACTAGGGCGGTATCTGATCGCCTTCGAACCTCTGACTTTCGTTCTTGATCAATGAAAACATTCTTGGCAAATGCTTTCGCAGTAGTTCGTCTTGCGACGGTCCAAGAATTTCACCTCTAGCGCCGCAATACGAATGCCCCCGTCCGTCCCTCTTAATCATTACCTCGTATTCCAAAAACCAACAGAACAGAAACGAGGTCTTGTTCTATTATTCCATGCAAGTTTATTCAGGCGACTCGCCTGCGTTGAGCACTCTAATTTTTTCAAAGTAAAAGCACCGGCCATCTCGAGGCACACAATGAAGTGCACCAAGAAAGAACCGGCATGATGTTCAGTCCGAGCCGTCGCATCGGGTAGATGCACTACTCGTCTGGAACTGAGATCCAACTACGAGCTTTTTAACCGCAGCAGCTTTAGTATACGCTATTGGAGCTGGAATTACCGCGGCTGCTGGCACCAGACTTGCCCTCCAATTGATCCTCGTTAAAGGATTTAGAGTGTACTCATTTCAATTACGGGGCCTCAAAAGAGTCCCGTATTGTTATTTTTCGTCACTACCTCCCCGTGCCGGGAGTGGGTAATTTGCGCGCCTGCTGCCTTCCTTGGATGTGGTAGCCGTTTCTCAGGCTCCCTCTCCGGAATCGAACCCTGATTCTCCGTTACCCGTAACAACCATGGTAAGCAAGTAACCTACCATCGAAAGTTGATAAGGCAGACACTTGAAAGAAACGTCGCCGGCTCGTGGCCATGCGATCAGCACAAAGTTATCCAGAGTCACCACACAATACGGGCCGAAACCCGATCGATCTTGGTCTAATAAAAGCACCCGTTACCCAAAGGGCTCCAGGCTCACTGCATGTATTAGCTCTAGAATTGCCACAGTTATCCAAGTAGGAAGAAACGATCTAAGGAACCATAACTGATTTAATGAGCCATTCGCGGTTTCGCCTTATTTCGGCATGTACTTAGACATGCATGGCTTAATCTTTGAGACAAGCATATGATTACTGGCAGGATCAACCAGGTAATCGTTCGACTGCGCGTCCGTCCTCGCCCTCGGCGGGCCGGACGCAGTCTGTGTGCGGCGGAGGCCACCTTCAGGCGCCCCAACACGCTTATTTTGCACTCCGAGATGACGGCGTTCGAGCTCGCTACGGCACAACCTTCCCGAAAGACGAGTGGGAGCCGTGCGGCAAGAAGCACGTTCATGCTCGCTCTTTTTCGTTGCATCGACTCGGTCGCGCCGTGCGGGTTGCCCAAGCCCGCTGCACTGTCGGTGGACCGGCCGGAACTAGCAACGGAGCCGAGACTGCAAAGCCGCCAGACGACGGGTCACGCCCGCGTCTTCGGCGCTTTCGCATCTGAATCGCCCGAGGACGACACGGAACACACCTCGATATCGTGGTAAAATGGCACCGTCCGACAACCAGCCCCTAACGCATCAAGCGGATGAGGCTGCAGACGACTGCCGTGGATTCCCCTGGAGCAGACCCGAGGACACGCTTGACGAGGCCGAAGCCCGCCGCATATCAGACACCCGGTCGCTTTCGCGTACGCCGCTCACGAGAACCCCCACATAATAGCAGCGATAAGTACCCAGACCTCCTTGGGCCCTAATACGAGCGTACTCGAGAAAATTTCACCGCGGGTGTGCCCCGAAACGTGTGGCATGTTGAGCGTGCCACAAGTCTACGTCGCTCTCAAACCCGCCGAGGTCGTAGAATTTGCGACCCTACTCACGAAATTCCCACCGAGGATACGGCCGCAAACGTACCGCACCTTGGGTAGGCCACGAGTTTGTGCAACACTACGCTGACGGCACAGCACCGAGGTCGTGCGCGCACGCACGGGAAAATTCCGCCGCGGTTTCTGCCGAAAACGTGAGGCACCACGACTCTCCGCAAGTTCGCGTCGACTGCGAAAGACCGAAGTCGTGAACGACGTGTCCGCTACTCGCCGCCGACACGCTGGACACCAAACGTACAACGACTCGACGGCGTCGTAGAGGCCCACGACGCGGTTTTCCTTAACGACGTCTCGGCGTGGCACCGACAGGTTAGAACGGCCGACCAACGTTCCCTGTCCGCCGTTCGGCTCAGTCGAAGGGCTCGGCGACTTCGGCAACGCTGCGAAGCCGCACGGTGACGCACGCCATGTCCCCATTTTTTTTTTCTTTCTGCGTCTGCCGGGGTGCCCCTATAATAGCAGCGATAAGCACCCAGACCGCCGTGGGTCGCTCGCCCCGGCTGACGTGGTTTTTCGTACTCCTGCGGCGGTCGCCGTCAAGCACGTCCAAATACGCTACTTTCGTGGGCGCATTCACGCTCTTTCGCTTCGCCGGAGTGCCAGCACTCACTCTGCCAAAAACGGCGAACATCCGAGCGGCGGTTCCCACTTTTGCGTCGGCGTCGCAAACCCCGCCCCGGCAGACGAGGTTTGCCGTACTCGTGCGACGGTGGCCGGCGGGCACGTCGAAAGACGCCGATATCGTGCGCGAATTGGCGCACCTTGGCTTCACCGGAGTGCCGCCACTGACTCCTCCAAAAACGGCGAAGATCCGAGCGGCGCTTCCCACTTTCGCATCGGCGTCCCGAACTCCGCCCCGGCTGACGCGGTTTACCGTACTCGTGCGACGGTCGCCGGCGAGCACGTGGAAAGACGCCGATATCGTGCCCGAATCGGCTCCGTTCGGCTTCGCCGGAGTGCCAGCACTGGCTCGGCGAAAGACGACGAACATCCGAGCGACGGTTCTCACTATTGCGTACGCGTCGCAAACCCCGCCCCGGCAGACGCACTTTGCCGTACTCGTGCGACGGTCGCCGGCGAGCACGTAGAAAGACGCCGATATCGTGCCGGAATCGGCCCCGTTTGGCTTCGCCGGAGTGCCAGCACTCACTCGGCCACAAACGGCGAACATCCGAGCGGCGGTTCCCACTTAGCCGTCGGCGTCCCGAACTCCGCCCCGGCAGACGCGGTTGCCGAGCTCGTGCGACTAGCGACCGCGAAGCCGTCTCGCGACGCCGCTTTCGTGCGCGGCTCCCACTGCGACCTGGGTCACCCGAGGTCGACGAGCAAAAAAGAATGTCGAAAAAAATTTTTTTTTTTTTTGCGTCTGCCGGGGTGCCCCTATAATAGCAGCGATAAGCACCCAGACCGCCATGGGTCGCTCGCCCCGGCTGACGTGGTTTTTCGTTTTCCTGCGGTGGTCGTCGTCAAGCACGTCCAAACACGCCACTTTCGTGGGCGCATTCGCGCTCTTTCGCTTCGCCGGAGTGCCAGCACTCACTCTGCCAAAAACGGCGAACATCCGAGCGGCGGTTCCCACTTTTGCGTCGGCGTCGCAAACCCCGCCCCGGCAGACGAGGTTTGCCGTACTCGTGCGACGGTGGCCGGCGGGCACGTCGAAAGACGCCGATATCGTGCGCGAATTGGCGCACCTTGGCTTCACCGGAGTGCCGCCACTGACTCCTCCAAAAACGGCGAAGATCCGAGCGGCGCTTCCCACTTTCGCATCGGCGTCCCGAACTCCGCCCCGGCTGACGCGGTTTACCGTACTCGTGCGACGGTCGCCGGCGAGCACGTGGAAAGACGCCGATATCGTGCCCGAATCGGCTCCGTTCGGCTTCGCCGGATTGCCAGCACTGGCTCGGCGAAAGACGACGAACATCCGAGCGACGGTTCTCACTATTGCGTACGCGTCGCAAACCCCGCCCCGGCAGACGCACTTTGCCGTACTCGTGCGACGGTCGCCGGCGAGCACGTAGAAAGACGCCGATATCGTGCCGGAATCGGCCCCGTTTGGCTTCGCCGGAGTGCCAGCACTCACTCGGCCACAAACGGCGAACATCCGAGCGGCGGTTCCCACTTAGCCGTCGGCGTCCCGAACTCCGCCCCGGCAGACGCGGTTGCCGAGCTCGTGCGACTAGCGACCGCGAAGCCGTCTCGCGACGCCGCTTTCGTGCGCGGCTCCCACTGCGACCTGGGTCACCCGAGGTCGACGAGCAAAAAAGAATGTCGAAAAAAATTTTTTTTTTTTTTTTTGCGTCTGCCGGGGTGCCCCTATAATAGCAGCGATAAGCACCCAGACCGCCATGGGTCGCTCGCCCCGGCTGACGTGGTTTTTCGTTTTCCTGCGGTGGTCGTCGTCAAGCACGTCCAAACACGCCACTTTCGTGGGCGCATTCGCGCTCTTTCGCTTCGCCGGAGTGCCAGCACTCACTCTGCCAAAAACGGCGAACATCCTAGTGGCGGTTCCCACTTTTGCGTCGGCGTCGCCAACCCCGCCCCGGCATACGCGGTTTGCCGTACTCGTGCGGCGGTGGCCGGCGGGCACGTCGAAAGACACCGATATCGTGCGCGAGTCGATGCTTCTTGGTCTCGCAGGAGGGCCGCCACTCACTCCTGCAAAAACGGCGAAGATCCGAGCGGCGCTTCCCACTTTTTCGTCGGCGTCGCAAACCTCGCCCCGGCAGACGCGCTTTGCCGTACTCGTGCGACGGTCGCCGGCGAGCACGTCGAAATACGCCGATATCGTGCCCGAATCGGCCCCGTTTCGCTTCGCCGGAGTGCCAGCACTCGCTCGGCCAAAGACGACGAACATCCGAGCGACGGTTCCCACTATTGCGTACGCGTCGCGAACCCCGCCCCGGCAGACGCGGTTTGCCGTACTCGTGCGGCGGTGGCCGGCGGGCACGTCGAAAGACGCCGATATCGTGCACGAATTGGCGCTCCTTGGCTTCACCGGAGTGCCAGCACTCACTCGGCCAAAAACGGCGAACATCCGAGCAGCGGTACCCACTTAGCCGTCGGCATCCCGAACTCCGCGCCGGCTGACGCGGTTGCCGAGCTCGTGCGACTAGCGACCGCGAACGCGTCTCGCGACGCCGCTTTCGTGCGCGGCTCCCATTGCGACCTGGGTTACCCGAGCTCGACCAGCAAAAAAGAAGGTCGAAAATTTTTTTTTTTTTTTCTGCGTCTGCCGGGGTGCCCCTATAATAGCAGCGATAAGCACCCAGACCGCCGTGTGTCGCTCGCCCCGGCTGACGTGGTTTTTCGTACTCCTGCAGCGGTCGCCGTCACGCACGTCCAAATACGCCACTTTCGTGGGCGCATTCGCGCTCTTTCGCGTCGCCGGAGTGCCAGCACTCACTCTGCCAAAAACGGCCAACATCCGAGCGGCGGTTCCCACTTTTGCGTCGGCGTCGTAAACCCCGCCCCGGCAGACGCGGTTTGCCCTACTCGTGCGACGGTCGCCGGCGAGCGCGTCGAAAGACGCCGATATCGTGCGCTAATTGGCGCTCCTTGGCTTCTCCGGAGTGCCGCCACTCACTCCTCCAAAAACGGCGAAGATCCGAGCGGCGTTCTCCACTTTCGCATCGGCGTCCCGAACTCCGCCCGGGCTGACGCGGTTTACCGTACTCGTGCGACGGTCGCCGGCGGGCACGTCGAAAGACGCCGATATCGTGCCGTAATCGGCCCCGTTTGGCTTCGCCCGTGTGCCAGCACTCACTCGGCCAAAAACGGCGAACATCCGAGCAGCGTTTCCCACTTTCGCATCGGCGTCCCGAAGCCCGCCCCGGCAGACGCGGTTTGCCCTACTCGAGCGACGGTCGCCGGCGATCACGTCGAAAGGCGCCGAATTCGTGCACGAATCGATGCTTCTTGGTCTCGCAGGAGGGCCGCCACTCACTCCTGCAAAAACGGCGAAGATCCGAGTTGCGCTTCCCACTTTTTCGTCGGCGTCCCGAACTACGCCCCGGCTGACGCGGTTTACCGTACTCGTGCGACGGTCGCCGGCGGGCACTTCAAAATACGCCGATTTCGTGGGCGCATTCACGCTGTTTCGCTTCCCCGGAGTGCCAACACTCACTCTGCCGAAAGCGGCGATCATCCGAGCGGCGGTTCCCACTTTTGCGTCGGCTTCGCAAACGGCGCCCCGGCAGACGCGCTCGTGCGACGTACTCGTGCGACGGTCGCCGGCGAGCACGTCGAAAGACGCCGATATCGTGCTCGAATCGACCCCGTTTCGCTTCGCCGGAGTGCTGCCAGTCACGGCGCAGAAAACGGCGAACAAGTGTTTTTTTTTTTTTTTTCCTAGAATTTGTGTTATAGAAGGCACATTTGATATCGGACGATAATTTTCAACTTTATCACGCGCACCGATTTTCGTGTAGAGGTTTGCAAGTTTATGGGAATTTCTCCACTTGGAATAATGCGATTTAGTAGTACTACGAGAACTTCATGGATGTACTCAAGGGTACGGGGCAAGTCAGTTACGTCAACACCTGCAGATTTTTTACACTTCAAACTGAAAATTGTTGGTTGTGAGTCCTCGTGTGATATTAAAGGCCGATTCGCTAACACATAGAACAAAGAAAGAAAGGAAGAAAAAACGCCCGCGCTCGCTCAAGAAACCTGGGTTCGCAACAAGTGGCAACAACAAGCAACCGAGCGAGTGCGCCAAAACCCGTGGCGGCCGAACAAACGCGAAGTCCCAACCGCGTCAGCCGGGGCGGCACGGGACAGGAAAAATCACTTCAGCCGGGGCGGCGGGGCACCGAATAAACCTCGTCACCTCGTCGCAGGATAAAAGAGGAAACAAAAAGTCTAAACAGCGTCTGCTGGAGCGAATGCGTAATAAAACAACAACAACAACAAAAAAAAAAACACCCGCGCTCAAGAAGTCTGCAATCACCACAAAAGGCGACTGTGACCGAGCAGCGTCAGCCGGGGCCGTGCGGAAACGGAAAAACCGCGACTACCGGGGCGTCGAGGCACCGAAAAATCCACTTCAGCCGCGGCGAAAAAAAAAACAAAAAGAAAGACGGAGGGGGGGGGGGGGGAACCACGTCTGCCGGGGCGAAGGAAAAAAAAAAAACGCGTCTGCCGGGGCGAGCCCGGGTGCGGCACCACCGGGAAAACTGTGGCAAACAGACATGGCGATCGAGTGAGTGGGCCGCCAGCCAGGCTCAGCCAAAAAGTGCAAAGTCCGAACTGCGTCAGCCGGGGCGGCAAAAACCACGTCAGCCGGGGCGGCGCAAAAAACCGCGTCTGCCGGGGCGGCACGAAACCGCGTCAGCCGGGGCGGCGCGAAAACTGCGTCAGCCGGGGCGAAAGAAAAAAAAAAAAAAAACGCGTCTGCCGGGGCGAGCCCGGGTGCGGCACCACCGGGAAAACTGTGGCAAACAGACATGGCGATCGAGTGAGTGGGCCGCCAGCCAGGCACAGCCGAAAAGTGCAAAGTCCGAACCGTGTCAGCCGGGGCGGCAAAAAACCGCGTCAGCCGGGGCGGCGCAAAAAACCGCGTCTGCCGGGGCGGCACGAAACCGCGTCAGCCGGGGCGGCGCGAAAACTGCGTCAGCCGGGGCGAGCCCGGGTGCGGCACCACCGGGAAAACTGTGGCAAACAGACATGGCGATCGAGTGAGTGGGCCGCCAGCCAGGCTCAGCCAAAAAGTGCCAAGTCCGAACTGCGTCAGCCGGGGCGGCAAAAAACCGCGTCAGCCGGGGCGGCGCAAAAAACCGCGTCTGCCGGGGCGGCGCGAAAACCGCGTCTGCCGGGGCGGCGCGAAAACTGCGTCAGCCGGGGCGAAAGAAAAAAAAAAACGCGTCTGCCGGGGCGAGCCCGGGTGCGGCACCACCGGGAAAACTGTGGCAAACAGACATGGCGATCGAGTGAGTGGGCCGCCAGCAAGGCTCAGCCAAAAAGTGCTAAGTCCGAACTGCGTCAGCTGGGGCGGCAAAAAACCGCGTCTGCCGGGGCGGCACGAAACCGCGTCAGCCGGGGCGGCGCGAAAACCGCGTCTGCCGGGGCGGCACGAAACCGCGTCAGCCGGGGCGGCGCGAAAACTGCGTCAGCCGGGGCGAGCCCGGGTGCGGCACCACCGGGAAAACTGTGGCAAACAGACATGGCGATCGAGTGAGTGGGCCGCCAGCCAGGCACAGCCGAAAAGTGCTAAGTCCGAACTGCGTCAGCCGGGGCGGCAAAAACCGCGTCAGCCGGGGCGGCGCGAAAACCGCGTCTGCCGGGGCGGCACGAAACCGCGTCAGCCGGGGCGGCGCGAAAACTGCGTCAGCCGGGGCGAGCCCGGGTGCGGCACCACCGGGAAAACTGTGGCTAACAGACATGGCGATCGAGTGAGTGGGCCACCAGCCAGGCTCAGCCAAAAAGTGCTAAGTCCGAACTGCGTCAGCCGGGGCGGCAAAAACCGCGTCAGCCGGGGCGGCGCAAAAAACCGCGTCTGCCGGGGCGGCACGAAACCGCGTCAGCCGGGGCGGCGCGAAAACTGCGTCAGCCGGGGCGAAAGAAAAAAAAAAAACGCGTCTGCCGGGGCGAGCCCGGGTGCGGCACCACCGGGAAAACTGTGGCAAACAGACATGGCGATCGAGTGAGTGGGCCGCCAGCCAGGCACAGCCGAAAAGTGCCAAGTCCGAACTGCGTCAGCCGGGGCGGCAAAAAACCGCGTCAGCCGGGGCGGCGCAAAAAACCGCGTCTGCCGGGGCGGCACGAAACCGCGT
>NW_027465251.1:0-2500 GCF_043290135.1 Rhipicephalus microplus | reverse complement strand
CGAAGTCCTGCGGCGGTCTCAACGAGGTGCCACATCCTCAATGCAGTCGGTCGCCCCCGTTTCGGTTGGGCTCTGGCACGACGGTCGCCACCGTCTCGCCCTTGAGTGGCCGCTGTTGGCGCTCGCTGTGAGGTGTTCAGCGTGCTGTCCGTGTTGCCGACGCGGTCAAAACGAGTCGACGGCTCACGTTCCCTTGTGCGCCGAAGGCTCTCTTGATATGTGATCCGACCCTCAGACAGACGAAGCCAAGGGAAGACCCAAGGCCGCAATGTGCGTTCAAAGAATCAGTGCTCAGTGTGTCCTGCAATTCACACCAAGTCTCGCAGCTGGCTGCGTTCTTCATCGACCCGAGAACCGAGTGATCCACCGCTTAGAGTCGTGAAAAAGTGTTTGTTCAATTCCGTACAGTCAAAACCAAACGTTTCTGGCACTCGGCCAAACAGTGGCCAAGAAGGGCGCTTTTCAGCGCACGCTTGGACTCCAAAACTCTGCCGCGCCTTTTTCGGCTGCCGCAAATCGAGCAAACGGTGTGTTTCGGACGGCGTTTCGCTTCCGCTACTTGCGAGTGCTTTCGTGGTCCACCCCTCTATAAATACTCGGGAGGCGTCGAAGCCGGTTCTCCAAGCCGGACCCGTAGGTATCGTTGTGTGCTCGCTCTCATTGGCCCGCCTAACCAGAAAATGCCTGCGGTACACCCATTTGGATAAGAGTGCACGCAGATGCGGGCCTCGACGGCTACACATTTCCTCGGGCGGCCGCCTCCCGGCCTCCGTGGAGCGCGGGATGCACGGTCCCATCGACAAGCCTCTCCCGTTTTTACCGTGGCGTCGCGGTTCACCACGGCGGGCGGGTCGGTCTCCTCCGCATAAAAAGGGGGACCCCCGCTTTTTGTTCCACGAAATCGCACAAGCTTTTTTCGCATCCACGGTTTGCCACCGCACACCAAAATGCCGATCCGGCTGCCTACTTTAGCCAACAGGTGGAGCCAGGCGCGCCGTACTTGCGCGGCACTTCCCACGTCCACCGAAGTCGGTGCCAAGGACCACTTTCGGCGCCGGAGCCGCGTACGAGCCTACTCGAGGCGGAAGAACGAAGCCAGCAAGGGCCTGGCCGCAAGTGCGTTCAATTGTCGGGACGTCCAAGTCCCTCGTTCTTCCGTGCTTCCTCTTTCGGCAAGTCGTTGCGGCACCTTCCCAAAGCGCGCAGACCCGCTAATCGCGACGAGCGCGACGTGGCCGTGCCGCCTTTCCCTCGGCAGCAAGCAAAACGCCTGGCAACGTCGACGCTCCCCTAACCGCGATCTCGCACCGTGTTTCGTGTGGCGAATTCAAAAGCCGGCCGGCGCTGCTGCAACCATTACGGTCGGTACGCATACGCCGCGGAGGGCGGGACGGTCATCGGAGCGTGCGGTTCCTCCATCGAGTACTGCGCACCTCGGCCGTCGCATCGCCGTGCCATGACCGGCCGCGCGTCAACGCGAACCGGTGCCAGCGAGATCCCTCGCCTGCAAGAACCGACCGGCAGCCTCCGTCACCCGAGGACGCGGAGGCGCTTGCCGCGGACGGCGGGACGGTATGCACTGGTGCACAGCGGACCCGTCACATCGCCAGTTCCTTGACCGACCGCCGACGCTTGTGCCGTTCCTCTCGTACTTGGCAGTCGCCGCGCGATTGTCGGGTCTCGTTCTTGCACGCTCGAACGGTCGGGAGGGCACTCGGCTGGCGTTTCGGGAACGCGCAGCCTCGCCTTCTACCGACGTAACCACGACTCGCCGTTCGCGCTCCCGCCGCTCCTGTTTACAGTACTAGGCGGTCCCGCAGCGGTCGGGTCGCGCATTTCGAGCGCTTCGAGCCACGGTGCAGTGGCGGGTCGAAAGCCGACCTATGAGTGCGTTGCGCCGTTTGTACCCGCGTCCGCCACCTGGCCGACCGTCCAAGGTCGCGGTGTTGGCGTCCGCTGGGCGCAACAATTTGTCACGGGGTGCCGCTCCACATTCAGGCAGCCCCGTGGGGAAAAGCCGACCCCGCGTCCAAACGGGGTCAGCGGCAGAAAGTGTCGGGCGCAGACGCAGCTGAGGCGCTCACCCTTCACAATCCGTTAATGATCCTTCCGCAGGTTCACCTACGGAAACCTTGTTACGACTTTTACTTCCTCTAAATGATCAAGTTTGGTCATCTTTCCAACAGACCGGCGCAACCGAAAGGCCGCGCCGGACATCGGTCCGAAGACCTCACTAAATCATTCAATCGGTAGTAGCGACGGGCGGTGTGTACAAAGGGCAGGGACGTAATCAACGCGAGCTTATGACTCGCGCTTACTGGGAATTCCTCGTTCAAGGGGAACAATTGCAAGCCCCTATCCCAATCACGAAAGAAGTTCCACGGGTTACCCAGTCTTTTCAGACAGGGATAAAGACACGCTGCTTCCTTCAGTGTAGCGCGCGTGCGGCCCCGGACATCTAAGGGCATCACAGACCTGTTATTGCTCTGTTTCGTGCGGC
>NW_027465250.1:17500-30000 GCF_043290135.1 Rhipicephalus microplus | reverse complement strand
TTTTCCCGGTGGTGCCGCACCCGGGCTCGCCCCGGCTGACGCGGTTTCGTGCCGCCCCGGCAGACGCGGTTTTCGCGCCGCCCCGGCTGACGCGGTTTCGTGCCGCCCCGGCAGACGCGGTTTTTTGCCGCCCCGGCAGACGCGTTTTTTTTTTCTTTCGCCCCGGCTGACGCAGTTTTCGCGCCGCCCCGGCAGACGCGGTTTTCGCGCCGCCCCGGCAGACGCGGTTTTTTGCGCCGCCCCGGCTGACGCAGTTCGGACTTGGCACTTTTTGGCTGAGCCTGGCTGGCGGCCCACTCACTCGATCGCCATGTCTGTTTGCCACAGTTTTCCCGGTGGTGCCGCACCCGGGCTCGCCCCGGCTGACGCAGTTTTCGCGCCGCCCCGGCTGACGCGGTTTCGTGCCGCCCCGGCAGACGCGGTTTTTTGCGCCGCCCCGGCTGACGCGGTTTTTTGCCGCCCCGGCTGACGCAGTTCGGACTTGGCACTTTTCGGCTGTGCCTGGCTGGCGGCCCACTCACTCGATCGCCATGTCTGTTTGCCACAGTTTTCCCGGTGGTGCCGCACCCGGGCTCGCCCCGGCAGACGCGTTTTTTTTTTTTCTTTCGCCCCGGCTGACGCAGTTTTCGCGCCGCCCCGGCTGACGCGGTTTCGTGCCGCCCCGGCAGACGCGGTTTTTTGCGCCGCCCCGGCTGACGCGGTTTTTGCCGCCCCGGCTGACGCAGTTCGGACTTAGCACTTTTTGGCTGAGCCTGGCTGGTGGCCCACTCACTCGATCGCCATGTCTGTTAGCCACAGTTTTCCCGGTGGTGCCGCACCCGGGCTCGCCCCGGCTGACGCAGTTTTCGCGCCGCCCCGGCTGACGCGGTTTCGTGCCGCCCCGGCAGACGCGGTTTTCGCGCCGCCCCGGCTGACGCGGTTTTTGCCGCCCCGGCTGACGCAGTTCGGACTTAGCACTTTTCGGCTGTGCCTGGCTGGCGGCCCACTCACTCGATCGCCATGTCTGTTTGCCACAGTTTTCCCGGTGGTGCCGCACCCGGGCTCGCCCCGGCTGACGCAGTTTTCGCGCCGCCCCGGCTGACGCGGTTTCGTGCCGCCCCGGCAGACGCGGTTTTCGCGCCGCCCCGGCTGACGCGGTTTCGTGCCGCCCCGGCAGACGCGGTTTTTTGCCGCCCCAGCTGACGCAGTTCGGACTTAGCACTTTTTGGCTGAGCCTTGCTGGCGGCCCACTCACTCGATCGCCATGTCTGTTTGCCACAGTTTTCCCGGTGGTGCCGCACCCGGGCTCGCCCCGGCAGACGCGTTTTTTTTTTTCTTTCGCCCCGGCTGACGCAGTTTTCGCGCCGCCCCGGCAGACGCGGTTTTCGCGCCGCCCCGGCAGACGCGGTTTTTTGCGCCGCCCCGGCTGACGCGGTTTTTTGCCGCCCCGGCTGACGCAGTTCGGACTTGGCACTTTTTGGCTGAGCCTGGCTGGCGGCCCACTCACTCGATCGCCATGTCTGTTTGCCACAGTTTTCCCGGTGGTGCCGCACCCGGGCTCGCCCCGGCTGACGCAGTTTTCGCGCCGCCCCGGCAGACGCGGTTTCGTGCCGCCCCGGCAGACGCGGTTTTTTGCGCCGCCCCGGCTGACGCGGTTTTTTGCCGCCCCGGCTGACACGGTTCGGACTTTGCACTTTTCGGCTGTGCCTGGCTGGCGGCCCACTCACTCGATCGCCATGTCTGTTTGCCACAGTTTTCCCGGTGGTGCCGCACCCGGGCTCGCCCCGGCAGACGCGTTTTTTTTTTTTTTTTCTTTCGCCCCGGCTGACGCAGTTTTCGCGCCGCCCCGGCTGACGCGGTTTCGTGCCGCCCCGGCAGACGCGGTTTTTTGCGCCGCCCCGGCTGACGTGGTTTTTGCCGCCCCGGCTGACGCAGTTCGGACTTTGCACTTTTTGGCTGAGCCTGGCTGGCGGCCCACTCACTCGATCGCCATGTCTGTTTGCCACAGTTTTCCCGGTGGTGCCGCACCCGGGCTCGCCCCGGCAGACGCGTTTTTTTTTTTCCTTCGCCCCGGCAGACGTGGTTCCCCCCCCCCCCTCCGTCTTTCTTTTTGTTTTTTTTTTTCGCCGCGGCTGAAGTGGATTTTTCGGTGCCTCGACGCCCCGGTAGTCGCGGTTTTTCCGTTTCCGCACGGCCCCGGCTGACGCTGCTCGGTCACAGTCGCCTTTTGTGGTTATTGCAGACTTCTTGAGCGCGGGTGTTTTTTTTTTTTTGTTGTTGTTGTTGTTTTATTACGCATTCGCTCCAGCAGACGCTGTTTAGACTTTTTGTTTCCTCTTTTATCCTGCGACGAGGTGATGAGGTTTATTCGGTGCCCCGCCGCCCCGGCTGAAGTGATTTTTCCTGTCCCGTGCCGCCCCGGCTGACGCGGTTGGGACTTCGCGTTTGTTCGGCCGCCACGGGTTTTGGCGCACTCGCTCGGTTGCTTGTTGTTGCCACTTGTTGCGAACCCAGGTTTCTTGAGCGAGCGCGGGCGTTTTTTCTTCCTTTCTTTCTTTGTTCTATGTGTTAGCGAATCGGCCTTTAATATCACACGAGGACTCACAACCAACAATTTTCAGTTTGAAGTGTAAAAAATCTGCAGGTGTTGACGTAACTGACTTGCCCCGTACCCTTGAGTACATCCATGAAGTTCTCGTAGTACTACTAAATCGCATTATTCCAAGTGGAGAAATTCCCATAAACTTGCAAACCTCTACACGAAAATCGGTGCGCGTGATAAAGTTGAAAATTATCGTCCGATATCAAATGTGCCTTCTATAACACAAATTCTAGGAAAAAAAAAAAAAAAAACACTTGTTCGCCGTTTTCTGCGCCGTGACTGGCAGCACTCCGGCGAAGCGAAACGGGGTCGATTCGAGCACGATATCGGCGTCTTTCGACGTGCTCGCCGGCGACCGTCGCACGAGTACGTCGCACGAGCGCGTCTGCCGGGGCGCCGTTTGCGAAGCCGACGCAAAAGTGGGAACCGCCGCTCGGATGATCGCCGCTTTCGGCAGAGTGAGTGTTGGCACTCCGGGGAAGCGAAACAGCGTGAATGCGCCCACGAAATCGGCGTATTTTGAAGTGCCCGCCGGCGACCGTCGCACGAGTACGGTAAACCGCGTCAGCCGGGGCGTAGTTCGGGACGCCGACGAAAAAGTGGGAAGCGCAACTCGGATCTTCGCCGTTTTTGCAGGAGTGAGTGGCGGCCCTCCTGCGAGACCAAGAAGCATCGATTCGTGCACGAATTCGGCGCCTTTCGACGTGATCGCCGGCGACCGTCGCTCGAGTAGGGCAAACCGCGTCTGCCGGGGCGGGCTTCGGGACGCCGATGCGAAAGTGGGAAACGCTGCTCGGATGTTCGCCGTTTTTGGCCGAGTGAGTGCTGGCACACGGGCGAAGCCAAACGGGGCCGATTACGGCACGATATCGGCGTCTTTCGACGTGCCCGCCGGCGACCGTCGCACGAGTACGGTAAACCGCGTCAGCCCGGGCGGAGTTCGGGACGCCGATGCGAAAGTGGAGAACGCCGCTCGGATCTTCGCCGTTTTTGGAGGAGTGAGTGGCGGCACTCCGGAGAAGCCAGGGAGCGCCAATTAGCGCACGATATCGGCGTCTTTCGACGCGCTCGCCGGCGACCGTCGCACGAGTAGGGCAAACCGCGTCTGCCGGGGCGGGGTTTACGACGCCGACGCAAAAGTGGGAACCGCCGCTCGGATGTTGGCCGTTTTTGGCAGAGTGAGTGCTGGCACTCCGGCGACGCGAAAGAGCGCGAATGCGCCCACGAAAGTGGCGTATTTGGACGTGCGTGACGGCGACCGCTGCAGGAGTACGAAAAACCACGTCAGCCGGGGCGAGCGACACACGGCGGTCTGGGTGCTTATCGCTGCTATTATAGGGGCACCCCGGCAGACGCAGAAAAAAAAAAAAAAATTTTCGACCTTCTTTTTTGCTGGTCGAGCTCGGGTAACCCAGGTCGCAATGGGAGCCGCGCACGAAAGCGGCGTCGCGAGACGCGTTCGCGGTCGCTAGTCGCACGAGCTCGGCAACCGCGTCAGCCGGCGCGGAGTTCGGGATGCCGACGGCTAAGTGGGTACCGCTGCTCGGATGTTCGCCGTTTTTGGCCGAGTGAGTGCTGGCACTCCGGTGAAGCCAAGGAGCGCCAATTCGTGCACGATATCGGCGTCTTTCGACGTGCCCGCCGGCCACCGCCGCACGAGTACGGCAAACCGCGTCTGCCGGGGCGGGGTTCGCGACGCGTACGCAATAGTGGGAACCGTCGCTCGGATGTTCGTCGTCTTTGGCCGAGCGAGTGCTGGCACTCCGGCGAAGCGAAACGGGGCCGATTCGGGCACGATATCGGCGTATTTCGACGTGCTCGCCGGCGACCGTCGCACGAGTACGGCAAAGCGCGTCTGCCGGGGCGAGGTTTGCGACGCCGACGAAAAAGTGGGAAGCGCCGCTCGGATCTTCGCCGTTTTTGCAGGAGTGAGTGGCGGCCCTCCTGCGAGACCAAGAAGCATCGACTCGCGCACGATATCGGTGTCTTTCGACGTGCCCGCCGGCCACCGCCGCACGAGTACGGCAAACCGCGTATGCCGGGGCGGGGTTGGCGACGCCGACGCAAAAGTGGGAACCGCCACTAGGATGTTCGCCGTTTTTGGCAGAGTGAGTGCTGGCACTCCGGCGAAGCGAAAGAGCGCGAATGCGCCCACGAAAGTGGCGTGTTTGGACGTGCTTGACGACGACCACCGCAGGAAAACGAAAAACCACGTCAGCCGGGGCGAGCGACCCATGGCGGTCTGGGTGCTTATCGCTGCTATTATAGGGGCACCCCGGCAGACGCAAAAAAAAAAAAAAAATTTTTTTCGACATTCTTTTTTGCTCGTCGACCTCGGGTGACCCAGGTCGCAGTGGGAGCCGCGCACGAAAGCGGCGTCGCGAGACGGCTTCGCGGTCGCTAGTCGCACGAGCTCGGCAACCGCGTCTGCCGGGGCGGAGTTCGGGACGCCGACGGCTAAGTGGGAACCGCCGCTCGGATGTTCGCCGTTTGTGGCCGAGTGAGTGCTGGCACTCCGGCGAAGCCAAACGGGGCCGATTCCGGCACGATATCGGCGTCTTTCTACGTGCTCGCCGGCGACCGTCGCACGAGTACGGCAAAGTGCGTCTGCCGGGGCGGGGTTTGCGACGCGTACGCAATAGTGAGAACCGTCGCTCGGATGTTCGTCGTCTTTCGCCGAGCCAGTGCTGGCAATCCGGCGAAGCCGAACGGAGCCGATTCGGGCACGATATCGGCGTCTTTCCACGTGCTCGCCGGCGACCGTCGCACGAGTACGGTAAACCGCGTCAGCCGGGGCGGAGTTCGGGACGCCGATGCGAAAGTGGGAAGCGCCGCTCGGATCTTCGCCGTTTTTGGAGGAGTCAGTGGCGGCACTCCGGTGAAGCCAAGGTGCGCCAATTCGCGCACGATATCGGCGTCTTTCGACGTGCCCGCCGGCCACCGTCGCACGAGTACGGCAAACCTCGTCTGCCGGGGCGGGGTTTGCGACGCCGACGCAAAAGTGGGAACCGCCGCTCGGATGTTCGCCGTTTTTGGCAGAGTGAGTGCTGGCACTCCGGCGAAGCGAAAGAGCGCGAATGCGCCCACGAAAGTGGCGTGTTTGGACGTGCTTGACGACGACCACCGCAGGAAAACGAAAAACCACGTCAGCCGGGGCGAGCGACCCATGGCGGTCTGGGTGCTTATCGCTGCTATTATAGGGGCACCCCGGCAGACGCAAAAAAAAAAAAAATTTTTTTCGACATTCTTTTTTGCTCGTCGACCTCGGGTGACCCAGGTCGCAGTGGGAGCCGCGCACGAAAGCGGCGTCGCGAGACGGCTTCGCGGTCGCTAGTCGCACGAGCTCGGCAACCGCGTCTGCCGGGGCGGAGTTCGGGACGCCGACGGCTAAGTGGGAACCGCCGCTCGGATGTTCGCCGTTTGTGGCCGAGTGAGTGCTGGCACTCCGGCGAAGCCAAACGGGGCCGATTCCGGCACGATATCGGCGTCTTTCTACGTGCTCGCCGGCGACCGTCGCACGAGTACGGCAAAGTGCGTCTGCCGGGGCGGGGTTTGCGACGCGTACGCAATAGTGAGAACCGTCGCTCGGATGTTCGTCGTCTTTCGCCGAGCCAGTGCTGGCACTCCGGCGAAGCCGAACGGAGCCGATTCGGGCACGATATCGGCGTCTTTCCACGTGCTCGCCGGCGACCGTCGCACGAGTACGGTAAACCGCGTCAGCCGGGGCGGAGTTCGGGACGCCGATGCGAAAGTGGGAAGCGCCGCTCGGATCTTCGCCGTTTTTGGAGGAGTCAGTGGCGGCACTCCGGTGAAGCCAAGGTGCGCCAATTCGCGCACGATATCGGCGTCTTTCGACGTGCCCGCCGGCCACCGTCGCACGAGTACGGCAAACCTCGTCTGCCGGGGCGGGGTTTGCGACGCCGACGCAAAAGTGGGAACCGCCGCTCGGATGTTCGCCGTTTTTGGCAGAGTGAGTGCTGGCACTCCGGCGAAGCGAAAGAGCGTGAATGCGCCCACGAAAGTAGCGTATTTGGACGTGCTTGACGGCGACCGCCGCAGGAGTACGAAAAACCACGTCAGCCGGGGCGAGCGACCCACGGCGGTCTGGGTGCTTATCGCTGCTATTATAGGGGCACCCCGGCAGACGCAGAAAGAAAAAAAAAATGGGGACATGGCGTGCGTCACCGTGCGGCTTCGCAGCGTTGCCGAAGTCGCCGAGCCCTTCGACTGAGCCGAACGGCGGACAGGGAACGTTGGTCGGCCGTTCTAACCTGTCGGTGCCACGCCGAGACGTCGTTAAGGAAAACCGCGTCGTGGGCCTCTACGACGCCGTCGAGTCGTTGTACGTTTGGTGTCCAGCGTGTCGGCGGCGAGTAGCGGACACGTCGTTCACGACTTCGGTCTTTCGCAGTCGACGCGAACTTGCGGAGAGTCGTGGTGCCTCACGTTTTCGGCAGAAACCGCGGCGGAATTTTCCCGTGCGTGCGCGCACGACCTCGGTGCTGTGCCGTCAGCGTAGTGTTGCACAAACTCGTGGCCTACCCAAGGTGCGGTACGTTTGCGGCCGTATCCTCGGTGGGAATTTCGTGAGTAGGGTCGCAAATTCTACGACCTCGGCGGGTTTGAGAGCGACGTAGACTTGTGGCACGCTCAACATGCCACACGTTTCGGGGCACACCCGCGGTGAAATTTTCTCGAGTACGCTCGTATTAGGGCCCAAGGAGGTCTGGGTACTTATCGCTGCTATTATGTGGGGGTTCTCGTGAGCGGCGTACGCGAAAGCGACCGGGTGTCTGATATGCGGCGGGCTTCGGCCTCGTCAAGCGTGTCCTCGGGTCTGCTCCAGGGGAATCCACGGCAGTCGTCTGCAGCCTCATCCGCTTGATGCGTTAGGGGCTGGTTGTCGGACGGTGCCGTTTTACCACGATATCGAGGTGTGTTCCGTGTCGTCCTCGGGCGATTCAGATGCGAAAGCGCCGAAGACGCGGGCGTGACCCGTCGTCTGGCGGCTTTGCAGTCTCGGCTCCGTTGCTAGTTCCGGCCGGTCCACCGACAGTGCAGCGGGCTTGGGCAACCCGCACGGCGCGACCGAGTCGATGCAACGAAAAAGAGCGAGCATGAACGTGCTTCTTGCCGCACGGCTCCCACTCGTCTTTCGGGAAGGTTGTGCCGTAGCGAGCTCGAACGCCGTCATCTCGGAGTGCAAAATAAGCGTGTTGGGGCGCCTGAAGGTGGCCTCCGCCGCACACAGACTGCGTCCGGCCCGCCGAGGGCGAGGACGGACGCGCAGTCGAACGATTACCTGGTTGATCCTGCCAGTAATCATATGCTTGTCTCAAAGATTAAGCCATGCATGTCTAAGTACATGCCGAAATAAGGCGAAACCGCGAATGGCTCATTAAATCAGTTATGGTTCCTTAGATCGTTTCTTCCTACTTGGATAACTGTGGCAATTCTAGAGCTAATACATGCAGTGAGCCTGGAGCCCTTTGGGTAACGGGTGCTTTTATTAGACCAAGATCGATCGGGTTTCGGCCCGTATTGTGTGGTGACTCTGGATAACTTTGTGCTGATCGCATGGCCACGAGCCGGCGACGTTTCTTTCAAGTGTCTGCCTTATCAACTTTCGATGGTAGGTTACTTGCTTACCATGGTTGTTACGGGTAACGGAGAATCAGGGTTCGATTCCGGAGAGGGAGCCTGAGAAACGGCTACCACATCCAAGGAAGGCAGCAGGCGCGCAAATTACCCACTCCCGGCACGGGGAGGTAGTGACGAAAAATAACAATACGGGACTCTTTTGAGGCCCCGTAATTGAAATGAGTACACTCTAAATCCTTTAACGAGGATCAATTGGAGGGCAAGTCTGGTGCCAGCAGCCGCGGTAATTCCAGCTCCAATAGCGTATACTAAAGCTGCTGCGGTTAAAAAGCTCGTAGTTGGATCTCAGTTCCAGACGAGTAGTGCATCTACCCGATGCGACGGCTCGGACTGAACATCATGCCGGTTCTTTCTTGGTGCACTTCATTGTGTGCCTCGAGATGGCCGGTGCTTTTACTTTGAAAAAATTAGAGTGCTCAACGCAGGCGAGTCGCCTGAATAAACTTGCATGGAATAATAGAACAAGACCTCGTTTCTGTTCTGTTGGTTTTTGGAATACGAGGTAATGATTAAGAGGGACGGACGGGGGCATTCGTATTGCGGCGCTAGAGGTGAAATTCTTGGACCGTCGCAAGACGAACTACTGCGAAAGCATTTGCCAAGAATGTTTTCATTGATCAAGAACGAAAGTCAGAGGTTCGAAGGCGATCAGATACCGCCCTAGTTCTGACCATAAACGATGCCAACCAGCGATCCGCCTGAGTTACTCAAATGACTCGGCGGGCAGCTTCCGGGAAACCAAAGTATTTGGGTTCCGGGGGAAGTATGGTTGCAAAGCTGAAACTTAAAGGAATTGACGGAAGGGCACCACCAGGAGTGGAGCCTGCGGCTTAATTTGACTCAACACGGGAAAACTTACCCGGCCCGGACACTGGGAGGATTGACAGATTGAGAGCTCTTTCTTGATTCGGTGGATGGTGGTGCATGGCCGTTCTTAGTTGGTGGAGCGATTTGTCTGGTTAATTCCGATAACGAACGAGACTCTAGCCTATTAAATAGGTGCGGGGTTCCCAGCACCTTACAACCTTCTTAGAGGGACAAGCGGCTCCTAGCCGCACGAAACAGAGCAATAACAGGTCTGTGATGCCCTTAGATGTCCGGGGCCGCACGCGCGCTACACTGAAGGAAGCAGCGTGTCTTTATCCCTGTCTGAAAAGACTGGGTAACCCGTGGAACTTCTTTCGTGATTGGGATAGGGGCTTGCAATTGTTCCCCTTGAACGAGGAATTCCCAGTAAGCGCGAGTCATAAGCTCGCGTTGATTACGTCCCTGCCCTTTGTACACACCGCCCGTCGCTACTACCGATTGAATGATTTAGTGAGGTCTTCGGACCGATGTCCGGCGCGGCCTTTCGGTTGCGCCGGTCTGTTGGAAAGATGACCAAACTTGATCATTTAGAGGAAGTAAAAGTCGTAACAAGGTTTCCGTAGGTGAACCTGCGGAAGGATCATTAACGGATTGTGAAGGGTGAGCGCCTCAGCTGCGTCTGCGCCCGACACTTTCTGCCGCTGACCCCGTTTGGACGCGGGGTCGGCTTTTCCCCACGGGGCTGCCTGAATGTGGAGCGGCACCCCGTGACAAATTGTTGCGCCCAGCGGACGCCAACACCGCGACCTTGGACGGTCGGCCAGGTGGCGGACGCGGGTACAAACGGCGCAACGCACTCATAGGTCGGCTTTCGACCCGCCACTGCACCGTGGCTCGAAGCGCTCGAAATGCGCGACCCGACCGCTGCGGGACCGCCTAGTACTGTAAACAGGAGCGGCGGAGCGCGAACGGCGAGTCGTGGTTACGTCGGTAGAAGGCGAGGCTGCGCGTTCCCGAAACGCCAGCCGAGTGCCCTCCCGACCGTTCGAGCGTGCAAGAACGAGACCCGACAATCGCGCGGCGACTGCCAAGTACGAGAGGAACGGCACAAGCGTCGGCGGTCGGTCAAGGAACTGGCGATGTGACGGGTCCGCTGTGCACCAGTGCATACCGTCCCGCCGTCCGCGGCAAGCGCCTCCGCGTCCTCGGGTGACGGAGGCTGCCGGTCGGTTCTTGCAGGCGAGGGATCTCGCTGGCACCGGTTCGCGTTGACGCGCGGCCGGTCATGGCACGGCGATGCGACGGCCGAGGTGCGCAGTACTCGATGGAGGAACCGCACGCTCCGATGACCGTCCCGCCCTCCGCGGCGTATGCGTACCGACCGTAATGGTTGCAGCAGCGCCGGCCGGCTTTTGAATTCGCCACACGAAACACGGTGCGAGATCGCGGTTAGGGGAGCGTCGACGTTGCCAGGCGTTTTGCTTGCTGCCGAGGGAAAGGCGGCACGGCCACGTCGCGCTCGTCGCGATTAGCGGGTCTGCGCGCTTTGGGAAGGTGCCGCAACGACTTGCCGAAAGAGGAAGCACGGAAGAACGAGGGACTTGGACGTCCCGACAATTGAACGCACTTGCGGCCAGGCCCTTGCTGGCTTCGTTCTTCCGCCTCGAGTAGGCTCGTACGCGGCTCCGGCGCCGAAAGTGGTCCTTGGCACCGACTTCGGTGGACGTGGGAAGTGCCGCGCAAGTACGGCGCGCCTGGCTCCACCTGTTGGCTAAAGTAGGCAGCCGGATCGGCATTTTGGTGTGCGGTGGCAAACCGTGGATGCGAAAAAAGCTTGTGCGATTTCGTGGAACAAAAAGCGGGGGTCCCCCTTTTTATGCGGAGGAGACCGACCCGCCCGCCGTGGTGAACCGCGACGCCACGGTAAAAACGGGAGAGGCTTGTCGATGGGACCGTGCATCCCGCGCTCCACGGAGGCCGGGAGGCGGCCGCCCGAGGAAATGTGTAGCCGTCGAGGCCCGCATCTGCGTGCACTCTTATCCAAATGGGTGTACCGCAGGCATTTTCTGGTTAGGCGGGCCAATGAGAGCGAGCACACAACGATACCTACGGGTCCGGCTTGGAGAACCGGCTTCGACGCCTCCCGAGTATTTATAGAGGGGTGGACCACGAAAGCACTCGCAAGTAGCGGAAGCGAAACGCCGTCCGAAACACACCGTTTGCTCGATTTGCGGCAGCCGAAAAAGGCGCGGCAGAGTTTTGGAGTCCAAGCGTGCGCTGAAAAGCGCCCTTCTTGGCCACTGTTTGGCCGAGTGCCAGAAACGTTTGGTTTTGACTGTACGGAATTGAACAAACACTTTTTCACGACTCTAAGCGGTGGATCACTCGGTTCTCGGGTCGATGAAGAACGCAGCCAGCTGCGAGACTTGGTGTGAATTGCAGGACACACTGAGCACTGATTCTTTGAACGCACATTGCGGCCTTGGGTCTTCCCTTGGCTTCGTCTGTCTGAGGGTCGGATCACATATCAAGAGAGCCTTCGGCGCACAAGGGAACGTGAGCCGTCGACTCGTTTTGACCGCGTCGGCAACACGGACAGCACGCTGAACACCTCACAGCGAGCGCCAACAGCGGCCACTCAAGGGCGAGACGGTGGCGACCGTCGTGCCAGAGCCCAACCGAAACGGGGGCGACCGACTGCATTGAGGATGTGGCACCTCGTTGAGACCGCCGCAGGACTTCGAGTCGGAAGGAAGCCTGCAGGGAAAGTGCGGTCGAGGTTGCGTACTCCTCTCTGCGACCGGGCGCGCAAGAGCTGCGAGAGCCACGGACGCGCAACTTTAACGCACGGTAAACACGAGGAGCGAAAGCCGGCCAGCAAAGCTTCTCCAGCCGTGCGCAAAGTGCGCGAGATCGCAGCCTTGCGTTGCGCTTGTTGCCCTCGAAGTAAGCAGGGTGTCCCGTAGACCGGGCGCTCGAACACGCTGCGGGGCCGTGCCTCCTCCAGGCTTTGCCGCGCGAACAGGGAACGTTCGCGCGCAAAGCGCAGGGAGGTGAGGAGGCTGCGCCCGACGTTTGCGGTTCGCTGCGTACGCGGTTGATGCGGAGAGCACGGCGCGACGACTTGCCGCGAAGCGGAAAAAGTCTCCCGCACGAGTTGGCGAAACGTTGGCGAAGCTTAAGGCGTTCTCGTCGTAGTCCGCCGTCGGTCTAAGTGCTTCGCAGTTCCCGTCCCGTTCAAAAAACTGGGCCACTCCAGTTGGGGCGGGGGCGACGCTACACGAGACGATGCCTCTCGCCAGGCTGCGTGGCTGCCCTTGCGGCGGCGGCGACTGGCCTCGGCGGTGTTTGGGCTTTCGACACGGTCGTTTATCACGCAACTGCTCGGACGACGCACGCGCGCAGCGGAATGCCGCTTGCCAGCCTTGTGAAGATGTGACCCTGTACAGGG
>NW_027465250.1:0-10000 GCF_043290135.1 Rhipicephalus microplus | reverse complement strand
TCGTGTGGAACAAACGTGACTACCGTGCTGTACGGTGGAGTTCTGTGCGCAAAAGCGGCGGGTGTGTTTCTAAGCACCACAGCGTTGTGTCAAAAAAGAGGTGCCTGAGAGAAACGCATGCGACTGCCGTGCTTTGCGGCATAGCACCGTGCGCAAAAACGGTGCGCATGCAAGAGGTGTCAGAGCTAGCGAACTTTTGCCACGAGCAACAGGTCACTAAAAGCCTATAGATGACGGTGTTGGAGGAAAAGAAAAATATCGAGAAAGCACTGCGGTGTGCCGTGCGTAGGGACGGGCGCGCGTGCCACATGCCGCCGAAATATGGGTGTCGGAGAAAACAGAGTGCCGCGCGTAACGAGGGGCGCGCGTGTTACAGAGAGATATGCCCAAACGCATGAAAGTGTACGCAGGTGTCCTAAGGCAGTTTTTTTTTTTTTTCCTCATTTTGATGTCGCCCCGGCTGACGTGGTTTTCGTTTTTCCGTGCCGCCCCGGCTGACGCGGTTTTCGTTTTTCCGTGCCGCCCCGGCTGACGCAGTTTTTGCGCCGCCCCGGCTGACGCGGTTTTCGCGCCGCCCCGGCTGACGCGGTTCCGACTTTGCACTTTTTGGCTCACCCCGGCTGGCGGCCCACTCACTCGATCGCCAGGTCTGTTTGCCCCGGTGGTTCCACCGCCAGGCTTAAGCGCGAACTTTTTTTGTTTGTTTTCTTTTGATTAAGCGCAAGCTTTTTTCTTTGTTTTCTTTTGATTAAGCGCGGGCTTTTTTCTTTGTTTTTTTTGCATTCGCCCCGGCAGACGCGGTTTTTGCGCCGCCCCGGCTGACGCGGTTTTTGCCGCCCCGGCTGACGCAGTTCGGACTTAGCACTTTTCGGCTGTGCCTGGCTGGCGGCCCACTCACTCGATCGCCATGTCTGTTTGCCACAGTTTTCCCGGTGGTGCCGCACCCGGGCTCGCCCCGGCTGACGCGGTTTCGTGCCGCCCCGGCAGACGCGGTTTTCGCGCCGCCCCGGCTGACGCGGTTTCGTGCCGCCCCGGCAGACGCGGTTTTTTGCCGCCCCGGCAGACGCGTTTTTTTTTTCTTTCGCCCCGGCTGACGCAGTTTTCGCGCCGCCCCGGCAGACGCGGTTTTCGCGCCGCCCCGGCAGACGCGGTTTTTTGCGCCGCCCCGGCTGACGCAGTTCGGACTTGGCACTTTTTGGCTGAGCCTGGCTGGCGGCCCACTCACTCGATCGCCATGTCTGTTTGCCACAGTTTTCCCGGTGGTGCCGCACCCGGGCTCGCCCCGGCTGACGCAGTTTTCGCGCCGCCCCGGCTGACGCGGTTTCGTGCCGCCCCGGCAGACGCGGTTTTTTGCGCCGCCCCGGCTGACGCGGTTTTTTGCCGCCCCGGCTGACGCAGTTCGGACTTGGCACTTTTCGGCTGTGCCTGGCTGGCGGCCCACTCACTCGATCGCCATGTCTGTTTGCCACAGTTTTCCCGGTGGTGCCGCACCCGGGCTCGCCCCGGCAGACGCGTTTTTTTTTTTTCTTTCGCCCCGGCTGACGCAGTTTTCGCGCCGCCCCGGCTGACGCGGTTTCGTGCCGCCCCGGCAGACGCGGTTTTTTGCGCCGCCCCGGCTGACGCGGTTTTTGCCGCCCCGGCTGACGCAGTTCGGACTTAGCACTTTTTGGCTGAGCCTGGCTGGTGGCCCACTCACTCGATCGCCATGTCTGTTAGCCACAGTTTTCCCGGTGGTGCCGCACCCGGGCTCGCCCCGGCTGACGCAGTTTTCGCGCCGCCCCGGCTGACGCGGTTTCGTGCCGCCCCGGCAGACGCGGTTTTCGCGCCGCCCCGGCTGACGCGGTTTTTGCCGCCCCGGCTGACGCAGTTCGGACTTAGCACTTTTCGGCTGTGCCTGGCTGGCGGCCCACTCACTCGATCGCCATGTCTGTTTGCCACAGTTTTCCCGGTGGTGCCGCACCCGGGCTCGCCCCGGCTGACGCAGTTTTCGCGCCGCCCCGGCTGACGCGGTTTCGTGCCGCCCCGGCAGACGCGGTTTTCGCGCCGCCCCGGCTGACGCGGTTTCGTGCCGCCCCGGCAGACGCGGTTTTTTGCCGCCCCAGCTGACGCAGTTCGGACTTAGCACTTTTTGGCTGAGCCTTGCTGGCGGCCCACTCACTCGATCGCCATGTCTGTTTGCCACAGTTTTCCCGGTGGTGCCGCACCCGGGCTCGCCCCGGCAGACGCGTTTTTTTTTTTCTTTCGCCCCGGCTGACGCAGTTTTCGCGCCGCCCCGGCAGACGCGGTTTTCGCGCCGCCCCGGCAGACGCGGTTTTTTGCGCCGCCCCGGCTGACGCGGTTTTTTGCCGCCCCGGCTGACGCAGTTCGGACTTGGCACTTTTTGGCTGAGCCTGGCTGGCGGCCCACTCACTCGATCGCCATGTCTGTTTGCCACAGTTTTCCCGGTGGTGCCGCACCCGGGCTCGCCCCGGCTGACGCAGTTTTCGCGCCGCCCCGGCAGACGCGGTTTCGTGCCGCCCCGGCAGACGCGGTTTTTTGCGCCGCCCCGGCTGACGCGGTTTTTTGCCGCCCCGGCTGACACGGTTCGGACTTTGCACTTTTCGGCTGTGCCTGGCTGGCGGCCCACTCACTCGATCGCCATGTCTGTTTGCCACAGTTTTCCCGGTGGTGCCGCACCCGGGCTCGCCCCGGCAGACGCGTTTTTTTTTTTTTTTCTTTCGCCCCGGCTGACGCAGTTTTCGCGCCGCCCCGGCTGACGCGGTTTCGTGCCGCCCCGGCAGACGCGGTTTTTTGCGCCGCCCCGGCTGACGTGGTTTTTGCCGCCCCGGCTGACGCAGTTCGGACTTTGCACTTTTTGGCTGAGCCTGGCTGGCGGCCCACTCACTCGATCGCCATGTCTGTTTGCCACAGTTTTCCCGGTGGTGCCGCACCCGGGCTCGCCCCGGCAGACGCGTTTTTTTTTTTTCCTTCGCCCCGGCAGACGTGGTTCCCCCCCCCCCCTCCGTCTTTCTTTTTGTTTTTTTTTTTCGCCGCGGCTGAAGTGGATTTTTCGGTGCCTCGACGCCCCGGTAGTCGCGGTTTTTCCGTTTCCGCACGGCCCCGGCTGACGCTGCTCGGTCACAGTCGCCTTTTGTGGTGATTGCAGACTTCTTGAGCGCGGGTGTTTTTTTTTTTTGTTGTTGTTGTTGTTTTATTACGCATTCGCTCCAGCAGACGCTGTTTAGACTTTTTGTTTCCTCTTTTATCCTGCGACGAGGTGACGAGGTTTATTCGGTGCCCCGCCGCCCCGGCTGAAGTGATTTTTCCTGTCCCGTGCCGCCCCGGCTGACGCGGTTGGGACTTCGCGTTTGTTCGGCCGCCACGGGTTTTGGCGCACTCGCTCGGTTGCTTGTTGTTGCCACTTGTTGCGAACCCAGGTTTCTTGAGCGAGCGCGGGCGTTTTTTCTTCCTTTCTTTCTTTGTTCTATGTGTTAGCGAATCGGCCTTTAATATCACACGAGGACTCACAACCAACAATTTTCAGTTTGAAGTGTAAAAAATCTGCAGGTGTTGACGTAACTGACTTGCCCCGTACCCTTGAGTACATCCATGAAGTTCTCGTAGTACTACTAAATCGCATTATTCCAAGTGGAGAAATTCCCATAAACTTGCAAACCTCTACACGAAAATCGGTGCGCGTGATAAAGTTGAAAATTATCGTCCGATATCAAATGTGCCTTCTATAACACAAATTCTAGGAAAAAAAAAAAAAAAAACACTTGTTCGCCGTTTTCTGCGCCGTGACTGGCAGCACTCCGGCGAAGCGAAACGGGGTCGATTCGAGCACGATATCGGCGTCTTTCGACGTGCTCGCCGGCGACCGTCGCACGAGTACGTCGCACGAGCGCGTCTGCCGGGGCGCCGTTTGCGAAGCCGACGCAAAAGTGGGAACCGCCGCTCGGATGATCGCCGCTTTCGGCAGAGTGAGTGTTGGCACTCCGGGGAAGCGAAACAGCGTGAATGCGCCCACGAAATCGGCGTATTTTGAAGTGCCCGCCGGCGACCGTCGCACGAGTACGGTAAACCGCGTCAGCCGGGGCGTAGTTCGGGACGCCGACGAAAAAGTGGGAAGCGCAACTCGGATCTTCGCCGTTTTTGCAGGAGTGAGTGGCGGCCCTCCTGCGAGACCAAGAAGCATCGATTCGTGCACGAATTCGGCGCCTTTCGACGTGATCGCCGGCGACCGTCGCTCGAGTAGGGCAAACCGCGTCTGCCGGGGCGGGCTTCGGGACGCCGATGCGAAAGTGGGAAACGCTGCTCGGATGTTCGCCGTTTTTGGCCGAGTGAGTGCTGGCACACGGGCGAAGCCAAACGGGGCCGATTACGGCACGATATCGGCGTCTTTCGACGTGCCCGCCGGCGACCGTCGCACGAGTACGGTAAACCGCGTCAGCCCGGGCGGAGTTCGGGACGCCGATGCGAAAGTGGAGAACGCCGCTCGGATCTTCGCCGTTTTTGGAGGAGTGAGTGGCGGCACTCCGGAGAAGCCAGGGAGCGCCAATTAGCGCACGATATCGGCGTCTTTCGACGCGCTCGCCGGCGACCGTCGCACGAGTAGGGCAAACCGCGTCTGCCGGGGCGGGGTTTACGACGCCGACGCAAAAGTGGGAACCGCCGCTCGGATGTTGGCCGTTTTTGGCAGAGTGAGTGCTGGCACTCCGGCGACGCGAAAGAGCGCGAATGCGCCCACGAAAGTGGCGTATTTGGACGTGCGTGACGGCGACCGCTGCAGGAGTACGAAAAACCACGTCAGCCGGGGCGAGCGACACACGGCGGTCTGGGTGCTTATCGCTGCTATTATAGGGGCACCCCGGCAGACGCAGAAAAAAAAAAAAAAATTTTCGACCTTCTTTTTTGCTGGTCGAGCTCGGGTAACCCAGGTCGCAATGGGAGCCGCGCACGAAAGCGGCGTCGCGAGACGCGTTCGCGGTCGCTAGTCGCACGAGCTCGGCAACCGCGTCAGCCGGCGCGGAGTTCGGGATGCCGACGGCTAAGTGGGTACCGCTGCTCGGATGTTCGCCGTTTTTGGCCGAGTGAGTGCTGGCACTCCGGTGAAGCCAAGGAGCGCCAATTCGTGCACGATATCGGCGTCTTTCGACGTGCCCGCCGGCCACCGCCGCACGAGTACGGCAAACCGCGTCTGCCGGGGCGGGGTTCGCGACGCGTACGCAATAGTGGGAACCGTCGCTCGGATGTTCGTCGTCTTTGGCCGAGCGAGTGCTGGCACTCCGGCGAAGCGAAACGGGGCCGATTCGGGCACGATATCGGCGTATTTCGACGTGCTCGCCGGCGACCGTCGCACGAGTACGGCAAAGCGCGTCTGCCGGGGCGAGGTTTGCGACGCCGACGAAAAAGTGGGAAGCGCCGCTCGGATCTTCGCCGTTTTTGCAGGAGTGAGTGGCGGCCCTCCTGCGAGACCAAGAAGCATCGACTCGCGCACGATATCGGTGTCTTTCGACGTGCCCGCCGGCCACCGCCGCACGAGTACGGCAAACCGCGTATGCCGGGGCGGGGTTGGCGACGCCGACGCAAAAGTGGGAACCGCCACTAGGATGTTCGCCGTTTTTGGCAGAGTGAGTGCTGGCACTCCGGCGAAGCGAAAGAGCGCGAATGCGCCCACGAAAGTGGCGTGTTTGGACGTGCTTGACGACGACCACCGCAGGAAAACGAAAAACCACGTCAGCCGGGGCGAGCGACCCATGGCGGTCTGGGTGCTTATCGCTGCTATTATAGGGGCACCCCGGCAGACGCAAAAAAAAAAAAAAAATTTTTTTCGACATTCTTTTTTGCTCGTCGACCTCGGGTGACCCAGGTCGCAGTGGGAGCCGCGCACGAAAGCGGCGTCGCGAGACGGCTTCGCGGTCGCTAGTCGCACGAGCTCGGCAACCGCGTCTGCCGGGGCGGAGTTCGGGACGCCGACGGCTAAGTGGGAACCGCCGCTCGGATGTTCGCCGTTTGTGGCCGAGTGAGTGCTGGCACTCCGGCGAAGCCAAACGGGGCCGATTCCGGCACGATATCGGCGTCTTTCTACGTGCTCGCCGGCGACCGTCGCACGAGTACGGCAAAGTGCGTCTGCCGGGGCGGGGTTTGCGACGCGTACGCAATAGTGAGAACCGTCGCTCGGATGTTCGTCGTCTTTCGCCGAGCCAGTGCTGGCAATCCGGCGAAGCCGAACGGAGCCGATTCGGGCACGATATCGGCGTCTTTCCACGTGCTCGCCGGCGACCGTCGCACGAGTACGGTAAACCGCGTCAGCCGGGGCGGAGTTCGGGACGCCGATGCGAAAGTGGGAAGCGCCGCTCGGATCTTCGCCGTTTTTGGAGGAGTCAGTGGCGGCACTCCGGTGAAGCCAAGGTGCGCCAATTCGCGCACGATATCGGCGTCTTTCGACGTGCCCGCCGGCCACCGTCGCACGAGTACGGCAAACCTCGTCTGCCGGGGCGGGGTTTGCGACGCCGACGCAAAAGTGGGAACCGCCGCTCGGATGTTCGCCGTTTTTGGCAGAGTGAGTGCTGGCACTCCGGCGAAGCGAAAGAGCGCGAATGCGCCCACGAAAGTGGCGTGTTTGGACGTGCTTGACGACGACCACCGCAGGAAAACGAAAAACCACGTCAGCCGGGGCGAGCGACCCATGGCGGTCTGGGTGCTTATCGCTGCTATTATAGGGGCACCCCGGCAGACGCAAAAAAAAAAAAAATTTTTTTCGACATTCTTTTTTGCTCGTCGACCTCGGGTGACCCAGGTCGCAGTGGGAGCCGCGCACGAAAGCGGCGTCGCGAGACGGCTTCGCGGTCGCTAGTCGCACGAGCTCGGCAACCGCGTCTGCCGGGGCGGAGTTCGGGACGCCGACGGCTAAGTGGGAACCGCCGCTCGGATGTTCGCCGTTTGTGGCCGAGTGAGTGCTGGCACTCCGGCGAAGCCAAACGGGGCCGATTCCGGCACGATATCGGCGTCTTTCTACGTGCTCGCCGGCGACCGTCGCACGAGTACGGCAAAGTGCGTCTGCCGGGGCGGGGTTTGCGACGCGTACGCAATAGTGAGAACCGTCGCTCGGATGTTCGTCGTCTTTCGCCGAGCCAGTGCTGGCACTCCGGCGAAGCCGAACGGAGCCGATTCGGGCACGATATCGGCGTCTTTCCACGTGCTCGCCGGCGACCGTCGCACGAGTACGGTAAACCGCGTCAGCCGGGGCGGAGTTCGGGACGCCGATGCGAAAGTGGGAAGCGCCGCTCGGATCTTCGCCGTTTTTGGAGGAGTCAGTGGCGGCACTCCGGTGAAGCCAAGGTGCGCCAATTCGCGCACGATATCGGCGTCTTTCGACGTGCCCGCCGGCCACCGTCGCACGAGTACGGCAAACCTCGTCTGCCGGGGCGGGGTTTGCGACGCCGACGCAAAAGTGGGAACCGCCGCTCGGATGTTCGCCGTTTTTGGCAGAGTGAGTGCTGGCACTCCGGCGAAGCGAAAGAGCGTGAATGCGCCCACGAAAGTAGCGTATTTGGACGTGCTTGACGGCGACCGCCGCAGGAGTACGAAAAACCACGTCAGCCGGGGCGAGCGACCCACGGCGGTCTGGGTGCTTATCGCTGCTATTATAGGGGCACCCCGGCAGACGCAGAAAGAAAAAAAAAAATGGGGACATGGCGTGCGTCACCGTGCGGCTTCGCAGCGTTGCCGAAGTCGCCGAGCCCTTCGACTGAGCCGAACGGCGGACAGGGAACGTTGGTCGGCCGTTCTAACCTGTCGGTGCCACGCCGAGACGTCGTTAAGGAAAACCGCGTCGTGGGCCTCTACGACGCCGTCGAGTCGTTGTACGTTTGGTGTCCAGCGTGTCGGCGGCGAGTAGCGGACACGTCGTTCACGACTTCGGTCTTTCGCAGTCGACGCGAACTTGCGGAGAGTCGTGGTGCCTCACGTTTTCGGCAGAAACCGCGGCGGAATTTTCCCGTGCGTGCGCGCACGACCTCGGTGCTGTGCCGTCAGCGTAGTGTTGCACAAACTCGTGGCCTACCCAAGGTGCGGTACGTTTGCGGCCGTATCCTCGGTGGGAATTTCGTGAGTAGGGTCGCAAATTCTACGACCTCGGCGGGTTTGAGAGCGACGTAGACTTGTGGCACGCTCAACATGCCACACGTTTCGGGGCACACCCGCGGTGAAATTTTCTCGAGTACGCTCGTATTAGGGCCCAAGGAGGTCTGGGTACTTATCGCTGCTATTATGTGGGGGTTCTCGTGAGCGGCGTACGCGAAAGCGACCGGGTGTCTGATATGCGGCGGGCTTCGGCCTCGTCAAGCGTGTCCTCGGGTCTGCTCCAGGGGAATCCACGGCAGTCGTCTGCAGCCTCATCCGCTTGATGCGTTAGGGGCTGGTTGTCGGACGGTGCCGTTTTACCACGATATCGAGGTGTGTTCCGTGTCGTCCTCGGGCGATTCAGATGCGAAAGCGCCGAAGACGCGGGCGTGACCCGTCGTCTGGCGGCTTTGCAGTCTCGGCTCCGTTGCTAGTTCCGGCCGGTCCACCGACAGTGCAGCGGGCTTGGGCAACCCGCACGGCGCGACCGAGTCGATGCAACGAAAAAGAGCGAGCATGAACGTGCTTCTTGCCGCACGGCTCCCACTCGTCTTTCGGGAAGGTTGTGCCGTAGCGAGCTCGAACGCCGTCATCTCGGAGTGCAAAATAAGCGTGTTGGGGCGCCTGAAGGTGGCCTCCGCCGCACACAGACTGCGTCCGGCCCGCCGAGGGCGAGGACGGACGCGCAGTCGAACGATTACCTGGTTGATCCTGCCAGTAATCATATGCTTGTCTCAAAGATTAAGCCATGCATGTCTAAGTACATGCCGAAATAAGGCGAAACCGCGAATGGCTCATTAAATCAGTTATGGTTCCTTAGATCGTTTCTTCCTACTTGGATAACTGTGGCAATTCTAGAGCTAATACATGCAGTGAGCCTGGAGCCCTTTGGGTAACGGGTGCTTTTATTAGACCAAGATCGATCGGGTTTCGGCCCGTATTGTGTGGTGACTCTGGATAACTTTGTGCTGATCGCATGGCCACGAGCCGGCGACGTTTCTTTCAAGTGTCTGCCTTATCAACTTTCGATGGTAGGTTACTTGCTTACCATGGTTGTTACGGGTAACGGAGAATCAGGGTTCGATTCCGGAGAGGGAGCCTGAGAAACGGCTACCACATCCAAGGAAGGCAGCAGGCGCGCAAATTACCCACTCCCGGCACGGGGAGGTAGTGACGAAAAATAACAATACGGGACTCTTTTGAGGCCCCGTAATTGAAATGAGTACACTCTAAATCCTTTAACGAGGATCAATTGGAGGGCAAGTCTGGTGCCAGCAGCCGCGGTAATTCCAGCTCCAATAGCGTATACTAAAGCTGCTGCGGTTAAAAAGCTCGTAGTTGGATCTCAGTTCCAGACGAGTAGTGCATCTACCCGATGCGACGGCTCGGACTGAACATCATGCCGGTTCTTTCTTGGTGCACTTCATTGTGTGCCTCGAGATGGCCGGTGCTTTTACTTTGAAAAAATTAGAGTGCTCAACGCAGGCGAGTCGCCTGAATAAACTTGCATGGAATAATAGAACAAGACCTCGTTTCTGTTCTGTTGGTTTTTGGAATACGAGGTAATGATTAAGAGGGACGGACGGGGGCATTCGTATTGCGGCGCTAGAGGTGAAATTCTTGGACCGTCGCAAGACGAACTACTGCGAAAGCATTTGCCAAGAATGTTTTCATTGATCAAGAACGAAAGTCAGAGGTTCGAAGGCGATCAGATACCGCCCTAGTTCTGACCATAAACGATGCCAACCAGCGATCCGCCTGAGTTACTCAAATGACTCGGCGGGCAGCTTCCGGGAAACCAAAGTATTTGGGTTCCGGGGGAAGTATGGTTGCAAAGCTGAAACTTAAAGGAATTGACGGAAGGGCACCACCAGGAGTGGAGCCTGCGGCTTAA
>NW_027465249.1:0-34136 GCF_043290135.1 Rhipicephalus microplus | reverse complement strand
CCTCATGAATTCAACGCCGCAAAACATTTCAAAAATTCGTTCAGAGCGAGTGGAGTTACCAAGATTTGTAGCATACTGCGATTGCATTCTCTCGTCCCGACGAACGCGCTGGAAGCTAAGCAGGGAGGGATGGCAGGAGCAAAAAAAAAACGCACACACACACACATCACGCGCGCCTCGTCACCTTGAGCACTTTTTTCGAATGTGCGGCTTTTCCAGTGTGATTGTGTGTGCACGCGTGTACAAGTTGCAGACTCCTGCAGTGGTCTCTGTAACGACCGAGCATGCCATTTTCAAATCAGCCAATGGTTGATTGATGGGCTATATAAAAGTGATTTTTGAGGGTCTTCCGTGATTTGTCGAGCGAAGAGAAGGCAATTTTTAGCTGATTATTGTGAATTACAGGCCAAGTGCTGTGCTATAATATTTGGATCGCGTGTTGTTGGGAGCCTCTACAACGAATCGGCGGCGTTTTCTGACCATGCTCAAAAAGTGGTGCAGGGCCCCTTTAAAGGGACACTAATTTCAAATGCCGTATCAGATTATGCTATTGAATTATTGTTGAAAAATGCTATCCTCATTAACTCTCCAACCATTATGAATGAAGAAAAATGAACGCTGAACTTTCATTCCTGAATTTGAAGCGTACGTCACAGCACACAGGTGTCAATGCAATGACGCAAATTCCAAAGCCTTCTACTTTCTGGCCAAATTGGCTCAATATTTTCCTGACACTTGTCGGTCAAGTTCCTGGTTCCCTCAGAACAAAATGTAGTTCATTTATGCCAACCGATTACGATGTACAGCCCTTGCAGATTCCTTCAGAAAGTAGGACATCACGCGGATCAATGCAGAAACTTTTGCGGCGGTGTCACCACCACTATTTTCTTCTTGTGCCTTTTGCGACCTACGGAGCCTACCTGCCCATTGCAAGGGTGGCACTTTTGTGACTCAGGAAGGGCAATTTACTTATACATGTGCAAACCGTTTTTTCTATTTAACGTCCCTTTTAGAGCTTTGAGCACTGACAAATCAAGTACTTTGAGAGATTCCTAAGCATGCATCTGTTTCTAATACATTTCTTCTTGTTCTTGTTTTGCTGGCAGTGGCTGCTGCAGTTTACAGAGAAAATGTTCTGATAAAGCCACCAATAAATGTTCCCAAGCTATTTTGAGGCCTTCAGGCACAGATTAATTCGCGAACATAGAGGCCCACAAGCCGTACTGTAACACGACGCAATTGCCACTACGCCAAGCAGTGTCATAACCCTTCTTTTACGAAACCCTCTTTGTACGAGTCAGATAGCTCCCCTATTCTATTACCAGAGCGGCATTCCGACTCCTCTGAAGCTAGCCACATACACCCCCAATAAACGTGTTCTGTGAAACCCTTTTGTCTCCCACATGAATAACCAACCAGTATAGCTATTAACGACATTCGAAAATTATTGGTGAAGTGGATATTCTAAAAATATGTAAAGAAAAGAACCTGCAACCGTAGGCTTAATTACTAGCCTTACGTAGGATCTGCTTGGGCTGCCTGCGCCACTGCATCAGTGCTGCTGTAAGGCACAAGTTCGAGGCCCCACACTTTGAGTGCGCTGGCAATCACTTGCACAGAGAAGTAGCCACTGTCGTCCAGGTTCCCCGATGGTTGCTGCGTTCGAAGAGAAGTGAACCTTTTGCACAGTGTCACACAATGAGCCGGGAATGATAGAAGAGCTAGTTTACAAGAGCAAGCTCCTACTTTATGATGCCCTCGCATGGCTCTGGTGTTTATTTGGGAACCGGTTGACATTTGGAGACGTGCATAAACTATCCAAGAAATATTGCATATGCGAATAGATGCTGAGTTTAATAGGACGCCATTTGAATTTTATATGAAAAATTTTCAAAAGTTGACACAGCCCAAAAGTTTTGCTTTTAACTTCGAGTGGTCAATGAAACGAAAATTTTCAGTTCACGTTGGTTGGTGTCTAATCAGAGGCCGAGCTGTCAAGAGCCCAGAAAACTTGCTGGTAATTCGCATGGTGGTGTAAAATACGAATGGGCTGTTAAAAATTAATTACATATTTTTTATAAGCTAGTCTCCGTATTGTTGTTCCCTGACATCTTAATATGGTAAACGTGATCCACATGCTCATGAAAGAGATAACGTGACGTTTCCTTGGTTACTCCGTTGCAACATGCCAGTGGATATTTTGTACATATTGGTGCATTACATCGTCACAAGTAGCCACACTAGTGCATGATGTCACCAGAATTTATACCGTAGCCTTTTACGTAAAAATAAAATATCAGCATTTTCTAAGCCTCTCACTTGCTCCGAGCTGCATGTGTAGACCGAACATTTGTATGGTGATGTGACACAAATAAAAACTGGCGTGACATGATTCGAAAAGTAGCATAAGTAACGCTTCGACAGCTGGCTCAAGTTTTAACTCGTGCGCATGCACAGAACGCTGAGGTTCGCATGGTGGTGTAAAGTCTGTTATTGGGAAAACGGGCGTCAGCACGTCTTCATTGGCATACGAGTCGGGTCACGTGTAACTCACTCACATGCACGAAACGCTGGTAGTCGTCGCTGTTCAGGCCCCCTTCGGCCATGGTCTCGCGTTCCTGCTCGTCAATTTGCTGGGCAATCGTTGCCAGGTCAACAGCAGTGAAGTACTCGCCCTGAAGCAGTCCATTGAGGCAGTGCTGGGCACACAGCGAGCCTTCTTGCTGTTTGAGAAAGAGAGAGAGAAAAAGACAAAAGCAGGTCACTGCACGAAAGCACCTTAGAAGTGTGGCAGCTTGGGCTAGTTGGTATGGCATGACGATAGTTATAGCGCGAGAACAAAACGACGACACAGAGACAAGAAGGACACGAAAGCGCTCGTGTCTTTCGTGTCCTTCTTGTCTCTGTGTCGTCGTTTTGTTCTCGCGCTATAACTATCGTCACAAAAGCACGCGTTTAATCCAACAACGAAAACATTGCACACAGCTGATAACTACACAGAGCCAATGATTGCAACGCACGAGCTACTGATACCGCTATAACCTGCATGACCATAGAAACTATAGAGCTACGGATACCACTATCATCTCTAAAGCAACCTAACAAACCCGTTATTCTGGTCGTCCAACCTATCTGCACCGCGGTGACGGAGTAGCTGGCACCCACGGTGTCGATTGGCGTTAACACACTCACACAAACGCAATACCAACTGTACCATTGTATTGAAGTCGCGAATATCGTAGCTAGATCCTGCAAAAGCATTAGTCTTATTTTAAACGCCGTGAACTCCAACGTTCGCGTTGTGCGTCTGTTTCCAAAGTGACGCTTCACCAAACAAGAGCCTAGGTTTCCGAAGCATGAGACATGTTTTGACAGCAAGCACAACAGATAGTTCAAAAGACTATATAACGAAAAGTTGTTGCTAGCGTTTCATTTATTTTGGTGAACGAACAACACAAACGCCAAGGGCGCACAAGAAACTCACAGACGTCGGCGTCTCCTCGCGTTGTTTTGCCACAGTTTCTACCTTAATTTCTAGTTCGATCGCTATTTTATTCAGAACAACTCGGTTCCTACATCCAGCGGCGACGCATAAATTAGCAGCGAAGTGAACCCCGTAAACGCGTTTAAACATGGAAGTCACTGAAGGCGAAACTAGAAACAAAGACCGCGTTTGAGAGAAATTATCATTCACCGACGCAAAATTCGGGCTCTCACCTTCTCGTGGAATATCCGTTCCATCCCTAACGGGGGCACAGCCGCACGTCACTAAGAATCGTAGGCGGCTATGCGAACAGGGCTAGCTCGGCTCACAGCAGCACAGGTGCCCATTTTCGCAATGTCCGATGATCATTTTTAACCGTCCGAAAATGGAGCTTTCCGGCACCGCTGGTTTTGAGTAGGCGAATGGTTCTCACGTGGTCGGTAGTAATTAAAAAAGGCGTGGCGCGGGCGCACACACACCGACGCGCAAGTTTGCCGTTCGTCTGACACCAATGTAAGCAAGGCACGTACGAGTGCGGAGAACGAGTCAATTTCGCGTGACGATCTTCATGGGGCACGTTCGGGCGAGGCGATCTCGTCGCAGATTCTTGCTCACGTAAACATCACCACCTTTCCGAGTTGCGGTTTCGGTAGCGCCGCGCCAGGTTACCGGGCACCAGCAAGCAATGGCATTGTTGCGAATTCCTCAGTATATTAGTCAATAATAACAAAATTGATTACGTTGTTTTAACGCGTTTTGACGATTTAAAGACGTCAATTTTGCGAAGTGATTATACGCTAATAGCCAAAAGTCTGTTTCACAGGTCAATACAGTCGAATCAAGCCAATTCGGAAGACAGGAACGGACAAGCTCGAGCGAAGGTCAGGTAGAGCACACGGCTTAGAAACTCGGGGTTGGTGTGTTGTTTTATCCCGTTGCGTGTTTTTCTTTAAAAATACGACTGCAATCTTGTTATTCATTGCATTTTATTCGTCTACCCTTCAGGAGCGGCTTTTAGGAGCAGCTCAGCGGCTTGGTGTATGGCAGTCACTGCTGGTGCTACCCTGCTGGACAAAGTCAGGCCCGTGCTCCAAGTTTGTAGGCGATACTCCGCCACCGTCCTGTTTCCGACCATCAGCGGCTACCTCATTTACGCCGATTACTCGCGCACCCAACGGTGGAAAAAAAGCAAGGCTATCTCCGAGTGAGCGGCAAGGACGCAGTAACGATTCAGGTGGGTCTTACCATCGGTGGCCGTGCAGGTTAAACCGGAGGTCAAAATCAGGTTTACCACGTAATCGCGCACGTAGTACGCGGCAGGTATTGCGAAAATTGCGCCCGAATATTTCGCATGCGAGTCCCAATTGAGAATATGTGTTGTGTCTCGCCACGCAGCCGCTAAATGTGCCCGCTGCGCGTCAGCTTGCGGCGTACCTGTGTTCGTCGCAGTTCCTCGCGCGCCGCGTGTGTTCCGGCTTGGTGGCGTGTTGATTCTTCTTTCTGGTACATTTGTGCACTGCCGTCCCTATTTTAGCGCATTAAAATTTAGACTAATGTTATCGGCGTCTAAAACCTACAATGCGCATCGTAGTACAGTCGGAGCGAATGAACGTTACGTAGTTTAGGTGCGGACCCAAGGGTTTCAGCAGTTAAGTCACTGCTGGTAAAAAGGAGTATGTGGTCGGTTTATAAAAAAAAAAACTTTTTGCGTTAGTGTGTGTGTGTGCAGTGTTGCAAACACTTAAAAAAAAGAATATTGATACAGACTCCAGGATATCTATACTCGACCCTGTTGTGTTACTACTTCATACTGTTGGGCACGAATTTATGTCAGTCATGTCACCATCAGTATAGCGTCGTATGCTGTCATAAAGGCGTGTGGCTGTGCACACCGCGTGAAACGACACACATCAACACAGAAGACAACATGTGCACGTTCCAGGGCTTGCGGTGTTTTTGCGTTAGTTGTTTCACCCAGTGTGTGCAGCCGTTCGCTGTAATCAACAACTTAGCCCGCAGGTACAGTACTCGCGGATTGGAACTGGACAATTTAGGGCCGAGTAACACACATACTTTTATTTTCGTCTTCAGTTCTAGATATATTGGTGTAATTTGAACTCGTACGCATAATATAGAGCCAACATTACCTGTACAACTTAAATTTATTGCCACATTATGTGTTTATCTCTAGTAGTTACGCATACCGGTAATTATACTAGAAAATTTAATGGTGCATTTGAATTCACGTGAGAACGGTACATTTTGTACAAATAGTAATTATAATACACACTTTACAGTATCATCAATGAGGTAATCATTTGTTGCTTATAAGCATCTTTCTGGCGGCCAGCGCCTCTATACACAAAACTTTTAGGCGCAAGGAACAGCACCCCTACTGCCCTTTTTCTTTGTGCCTAAAGCTTGTGTTCGCATCAATTCGTGCTTTCGTCCACTGACAATCACACATTTCACAAAAGTAGCTTGAAAATTGTCGCAGGGGAATCTTGTGCTATCAGACAAAAATCGAATCATGCAGAGCGTAAGAGTGCTGAACCAAGTAACTAGACCACTACATTGGTAACGTAACTTAAGTTGGTAGCGTATTGCTGATGCTACTGGATCTGTGCAAAAAAATATAGGGAACAACATTTTCCTGACTTGATTGTACATCGTAGCGTGTTCACACTGCGGATGCTCCTGTTGGGAGATGTGGCCATCGAGACCAGCTTGTGAGAGTTAATTCAGGCTCGATCATGGTCTTAGTGGACGCGTGTCGAGCGACTGTGCAAGTGCGAAATCTAGCAAATCGGACAGCGACTCGACATTCAGATGTTGTGTTGGTCTGATGACTAACGGCACTGAATTATTCCCCAACCCCCGTACAGCCCGGGCTCTGCACTAGCAGACTATTTCGTTTTCCCAAAAGTGAAATCCTATCAAGAAGTTACACCACCACAGTACCCACACAGGTACATTCGAAGAAGCTTGTAAGTACACCCTTAAAGAACCCAGAACCACCCCGAGGATGAAATTTAGTTGTGGACAATTACAGCATCATGTTGTAGTTGTTCGCAAGTCTATCACAAACACGTCGCCGCAAAGATTTTTCAAATGGTGCCGTAGTAGCGCAGTTGCACAGATTTGATAATCAGAAAGCGGAGATCGCTCGTTTCACTCTTTCCTTCGCTACCCTCCATTCGTCGGCTGGTCTTCTCTCCCAAAGCTACCTTGCCCTTCACCGAGCGCCCCTCCCGATCTCGTGTGACATACGACATTGCCGACGCGCTCTTCGAATTATCGAATTAGTGTCCACTTCCGGCTACCGTGCATCTCTCAACTGCATGCTTTTCTGCTGCCCGGTGTTTTTTATTCAGTTCGCTAGGCACAACTGTTGGTACACTATTGACTTGAAACTTGAGTTAGAGGCCACAGTTGCCGATTCGCAAGTGCGCACATGTGGGCTACAATATGAAGAACAGCAAAAAGCGCGGGCAGCTGCTTGCATGCCAAACGGAAGTCGTAGGGTCTTGTTCAACCAATTGCAGCATTGATTGCCGTTAGCATCACAGATGCAGCATGTTGATGTAGTGCGCATCGCTGAGAAACCCGGAGAGGAGAAGGGATTGTTTCCGTGAATTTGCGTCGCACCCAAGGCTTGTGGTGCTGTCACGTGTGGCATCATTGATCGTGAAGGCGTTCCGAGCAAAATGTTCATGTTTGCTTGAAATCTTTGACGAGAATGTCTGAGGTGGTTTAGGACCTCTTTAAAAGGACACTCAAGTTAAATCACAATTTACATGAGACTGAAAGTTCAAGGTATGACAACATCTGAAACGACAATATTATCAACATGAGTGCCCTACTTACCGAGAAATTGAGGGAAATGTAGAACACATGTGCCACAGTACGACATTCTCAATATGGTCCCGATCACGTCAGAGCTAAAGCTTGCAATAATCACTAGTAATCGAACCAGCTGCACTTAATACCTTCCGTGCATCAAGAAACGTGATAAAATGCTGCTTGTAATAAAATAACTGCCGGTAGTTACTATGGAGAATGGCCCAAGTGGTTGAAAGGTTCAATTTTCGCCTGGCTAATCTGGACAGGTCGTGTCATCTAGCAAGGCCCAGTTGAACCAAGCACATCTGCCATCTTGGAGCCAATGGCAGGAAATTGTTCAATGACCGTTGTTGCTGCTGTGGCTCCCGCTGCTTTCGTTCTGCTGTTACTATTGTCGGCGGCCGCGCAGTAAAGCCGGGCAACGTTGTGCATGGCAACAATGACGCGAGAGGTTCTGCTTGAGGCGAGTAATTTGAACCCAATGCGGACAACTAAAACGGGATTTTATTTCAAAATAAGCAATTCTTTGTCACAACAGTAACACTAAGAGGTATCTAGACCGCAATTCCAACAATAAACATCGACTTAATAGTTGCCGTTAGCGTTCTATTTAGGACCTTCTGAACACATAATGGTAAGCCTTTGAGGCATGAGAAAGCTATAAGCAAAAGTGTGTCATTGCTTATGGGCTATACCTTGAGAACTTTTCAGGCATTGCAGCTATATCTCTAATAAATCTTATTTTGCTTAAACTTTTTTCAATACCTTATATGCAAACCCTGTAATACACCAGTAGGCAGACTTGCTAGAACGTTTTAGGAACATACCGTAAAAACCAGAACATAGGTTGAATTTTGGTCATTGGCAGAAAAAAATGTGGAAGTCTCGCAACAATGGACAGCTGAAGTCAAAAGCCTCCATTGCCATCGTGAGCATCAGCAGCGGTGTCATTGGGCAAGGGCTATATTGAACCAGATAGTTCACTACAGCAAGGCTAGGCAAGGCCTATGGTGTACTAGAAATGCCAGGGTTGCTTCAATTATCTTTGTCAGTATGCTGTTTTCTTTCTTCTATTTCTTTGAGTGGTAGTCGGTGGCAATTTACGACAGGATTTAAGAAAAAATTTATCGAGTATGCCAAAGCGCACAGCAACCTGGCGGTACAATGGGAATTTGGTGCATCGGACAAAAGCGTCCTATACTGGAGGAGCCAGTAGCAGTGCATCACATCCTGCAGCAACCCAAAAAAAAAACTACATATGTGGACGGACTGCAGTGCACCACGAACTGAAAATGCTACTTGCCGAATTCGTCAGGGAGCTGCATGCAAGGTCGCTGCCCATGACAGCGGAGTGCATCCACGTGAAAGCTATAGAGATAACACGCGACTCTGGGCTCACGAGGGCACAATTCAAGGGCTTGCCATCCTGGGTGCACCGATCTATGAAGCGGAAGGGCTTTGTGCTGGGTTGGCGTACTTCCGTGTGCCAAAAACTGCCCAAAGATTTTGATAACAAGCTAGTCGAAAATCAGCGCTTCGTCATCGGGCTTCATCGACAGCATTGCTGCATGATGGGACACATTGGCAACACCGTCGAAACTCCAATTTTGTTCTATATGCCTTTAAACCGGACTGCGACCACTAAAGGATCCAAGCAAGTGAAGTTCTCGACAACAGGCAGCGTGCATTCGCAATTTACAGCAATGCTCATGTGTACAGCTGATCGAAATGAGCTGCCCCGCCTTATATCATTTTCAGGAAAAAGGGGCTACCAAAAGAAGACTTTCCTTGGAGTGTTATTGTGAGAGTGTATGAAAAAGGGTTCATGAATGAGTCCCCTCATGCTCGAATGGAATCGGCGACCCGGGTGCGCTTTTTCAGCGACCGAGCATGTTGGTGGTCGACTCATTTCAAGGCCACCCTCATGGCTGATGTAAAGGGAACTCTGTCCCAATGGCAAGACAGAGGTTGCTGTGATCCCTGGGGGACTAACATCAATCCTCCAGCCACTGGACGTAGTGCTCAGTAAACCCCTTCAAAGATCGCTTGAGCGAGCTCTACAATGTGTGGGTGCTGGGCAATGCTGGGGCTGCCTAGGAAGTCCACCGCTTGGAACAGTTTGTGGCTGGGTGTCGTCAGCTTGGAAATGTCTCCCGGAAGAGATGGTGCGGAAGTCTTTCCGCAAATGCTGCATCAGCAACGCATTGGATGGAATGGAGGGACGATGCACTCTGAGACTTAACTAGTGAGAAACAGACGTCGCACTCAAGTTCGGGACAAGTCTAAGTGACAGAACTTTGTGGCCTTCTGGTGTTTAACTACATAAGATTAGTGTTGAAATAAAAAGAAACGTCACCACAGTGCAGCTGGTTGTGTCGCGTACTTGTCAAGGTAAGGGTTCACTTGCAATACTTTGCAATTAAAAAAAATTCTTTCAATTTATTTATTTTTTAACCAAAATATAGTGTCGACCTATATTTTGGTTTTTACGGTACTTCCTCAAAGAGCTGCAAGCATTTCCAGTGAGTTAATTTGCTGAAAAAACTTTCTGTTTCAGTGTTTGGCAAGGAGCTGAGTTGGTGAATGTTCCCTTTTCAGGATGACACTGCTGGCAACGTTGTTGCGCAGATCAAAGTACTTCGTCGCTATCCCCATGTTGACTGTCGCTGGTGCCATCGGATGGTACGTTGACCGCGAGGACAACCTAAGCCTGACCAGGTTTCGGGGGAAAAGCAAGCTCTACGGCCGGGAATATGCACCAGGCGAGAAGCCTCCGTGGCCATGAAAGAAAACATCCGTACTTGAATAAACCTGAAATCTGTAGTTAAAACTTGTTTACCATACCACTCTCACCTGGATGTGCGAAGATGTTTTTGAAGGAACACTCATGGGGACGAGGGATTTCGTGTGCATGTTATTAGTACTGTTGCACAATGCCAGTAACACAATTCTCGTCAAACACACAGAAAGGATTTACAAGTAGAAGCACTACCCTTCATGTTCCCCTAATAAATCGCCATGATCCTTCAGATTTTTGACAACTTCTGGGGCCTACGTGATTCTTCGTCGTAAATATGAAACACACTGTGTACTGCACAGGCCATGCACTTAACATTGCAAGGTTTACGAAACTTGCATTGAGCTGGTGTGGCCCAAGTACAAAACGCTTTAAAATTATTGATTTCATGCTTACTTTTCAGGTGCTGATGTTTCATTGGAAAGTTCATTACGAAATATTCACAGACATTTGCTTTTTTAATGATAAATCCATGGTCACGAAGCAATAATCCTCCAGGAATCATTTATCAATCTGGAATGATTGAGTGAGCGCCAATCACTCCCAGTAAATCGACCATCGTAGGCGAAAGCACTTGATTATCACTAAGTGCTCCTGTGCTGTTTACACGCAATCGGCTGTTTAACTGCATTTTAGCAGTGTTTAAAGGCAACCAGTCAAATGCTACGAGAAAATGCCGTCGGGTAACCAAAATGTTTGTTGAAAAGCTCTAAAGAGATTCGTAGTGATATGACCACATGCAGATACTATTTTGCTGAAAATGATTCAGTGGCAGTTAAATGAACTCCTAATAGAGCTTGGCTGACAGTTTGTATGTTCCCTTCCACATCAAGAACCGAACTTCATTGCACCGAACTTCTGTCTGCAATTTTTTTTTCATTCGTCACTTGTTTCTTCACCACCTGGCTTGCCATATTCACATTAAGATACGGGATTCGGCACTGCATCCTACATAGTAGCAATCGGCTAAGTATTAATAGCCGTATATTCTATTTCATACGTTATTTACAATGCTGTGGAAGTAACACAATAACAAGTAACACATTCAGTAGATCATCTGGCACCCTAAACCACGTGCACTCCGGAAATTTGTGTCATGTGCTCAACTCCACTTAGGAATCTGCTGCTTAGCTGTTGTTCCATAGTGAACAAGGGATCAACTTGATCCCAAAACCCCATTTTGTTTTGTTTTGACATTGGTCAGTGACCTGTTCTTTAACAATGCTTTTAACTGGCCAGATGGTACTCCGTTGAACTCTTGAATATGTAATGCTGTGCAAGCTACGCAGTAAGTTTTGTCAGCAAAATGAGAAAGATCATGCATTTTGCACTTAAATTTTGTCATTGTAAGCAAGTCTTCCATGATTGGCGCCAATTGCGCGCTACCGAAACTCTTCGTGGAGACTATACGAAATGCGAAGCGACTCTTAACGATCCAGTGCAATCTATCAAACCTTATAGATAACGATGTTTGTTAATTTCTATGGCACAAAGCATCTTCATTTATAACTGGAAATTGAATGCAAGCCACATTGGATGCAGATAAACTAATTCATGGCCTGATTTCTGCTTGCGCCTGCTTCAGCACTTACAATGGCAGCTGTAATGCCTAAAAAGCTTGGATGGGCGAATAGTGAATTTGAAGTTCGATTAGTTTTGAATCAAATAGTTTGAATTGCATGCATCGCATATAAAAAATAGCATTTTTCTTTTCAATGAGTAGGGAAATTACAATATTAGCAGTATATCAAGCAATAAGGCCCAACTTACAAGCGGTAAAAAACGTCAAGTTTTAAATTTCCTACTTTTGGCACACATAGCCTTAAACACGCTTTTAAACTAAGAAAAACAACAACAGGTGAGAGAACTTGCACACTTTACCCTTTAAGTGTGGGTTTGAGGCGGTGCGCAATAATCTTTTTTTGAAAAGGTGGTTTCTCAGCATAGCAGCCCCACGCTGCAGTGAAACCGCCATTTCAAGCAGTTACACGCGGTCAATATAGGCCTATTCGTTCAGTTTGAATAATTTAAAGAGGTACTGACACAATAAAGTTTTTCTCTCTCTCTCTCTGACCCAAAAACTTTCAATTGCCACTTTTTTTTTGCATCAAATGATAGACCAAGCCTTCAAAAGCCTTGGAAATGTACTGCTAAGCATAAGTGCAACCCTGAGAAAGTAATTAGTCTGTTTTTGAAAGTTAGTTTTGGTTCCCCTACTGCACTGTGACATCACAACACAGTACGAGCTCGTATCGTCACATCTCTATGACCCCCACGGCATTGTCGGTGACGCACAAGCGGTCATTTTGAATGTTTTGAAGGCGCACAAGCGGTCATTTGGTACGTTTTGGTGCCTGATATCACAACTAGCCACACTGCTGTGAGAAATGACCAGAATTTGTACTGTAGCCTGATTACAAGCTAGTATCAATGTTTGTAGGCTGCGTCTCGGGGAAATTGACTTTGATATCAAAATATTAGATACAAAGCACCTCTCTGACTCACGTGTGTAATGCTGTATGTACGTGCATCCATACAAACACGCCTCAACGCGTTCCCCTCCGCTTCAGGTGTTTGAGCAGTGCCAAGTAGGCCACGCACCCCCAGCTGCGCGTTGACGTCACGCTGCCCTCGCATGCTTCTTTCGCAGTTGTGCGCTGACGTCACTCTCGCCCTCACCCGCAGCTCGTCTGCCACAGCGCGAGGACCGGTTGTGCCCCTGTGATCTCCCATGACAGCGCAGCTCTGGCCGACTGGCTCGCCCTACGCCATCTCCTGACGCCGACAAGAGCTCTCACTGAGTGGTGCCCCGTCCTCAGACTTCTGCGACCGTGTCCATCTTTCCTATGTTCTCCTTACTTCTGGATGTCACTGTCCCTGTGCCACGCTCTCCTCCTCCCCCTCTTTCTATCTCTTATACCTTTTAATTACTCCTTGCCCCCCAATCCCTCGTGAGCTACTGTTGAGGTGTCCTCCCCCTCGGAGACAGTTACGGGGCCTTACTTTTATCTTTTTTTCACTTAATAATCACATAAGAATCACATCACATAAGCTGCCGGCTCCTTCACCCCGCTCGCAAAACACTTCTCTCTCACTTCACACTCTCCACCGCTCGCAATGCTCGACCGCATGTCGCGTGAAAACACTTCCAGCTCGTTTATCTGTTATGAAACTTACACAAAACCCAACCCGCCCTCCTGTGTCTTTGCGTTTCAAATAAACGTTTACTCGAGTAAATGCTACACTGAGCTTTACCTCGAACCATTCTTCCAGCATCCACGTCCACGCCGTGCGGACTGCTGCTGTTTCGCATCCCATGCGGGATATTTCCCATAATTTCTTGCCAGCATTGCTGAGCCCTCACACTTGCTCAGGGCTGCCTACACACATGCACACACATGCACGCACGCACACACACACACACACACGAGAGATTTGTATGGCAGTGTCAACACACCTCCAGATATTGGTGTCAGTACCTTTTGAAAGCGGGTACTGACACAAAAATTTCGACCTGCTGTTTTTTTGCTGCAATGTGTTGCCGATGGCCTGTTTGTCACAACACGCACATCGTTTGCTGCAGTGCGACAGATACTTACAAGCTCCTTATTACCAACCAGTTTCTGTACGAGAGAGCTTCAAATACAAGCCGCTGGGTGTAACTATCAATCACCACCTAGCGGGTGCAGCTTTCAACCACGTCAGCACACAGTACTGTGACGCACTTTCACCCTGCCCCGCATCGAGAAGTTCTTCTGAACAGGAAACAGGTCAGGAGTGTCATGAAACAAAGCTTTAAACGCTTGCGCTGCAGCCACAGACTCTCGAGCCACTGCTGGAAAAAACCCCGGCAAAAGACGAATGGCAGCTATGACATCATCACAAATTGTTTTATTGACTGCAGTATTGTGACGTGAAGGAAGCAGGGGGGTCACCTTTGTAGGTAAAGGCCACGCTACAAAGTTAAGGATGACAAAAACTGGGCTAACACAAAGCGCATCTAACAACTGAATTTATTGGACGAAAAACCAAAAAGGGCGTGGGGTGACGTACAAGGTTACCTTTGATGGTGTCAATACCTTCAGAATTCAAACTTCAAAATTCATGTAAAATACCTCCTAAGGTATATTCGCTGCCGATATTTTGCAAATGATATAAGCATGTTCAAAAGAAATCAATCCAGCAGGCTATCTCGGCCATGAAATTTTGTGAGTACCCCTTCAAGTTCGTGTCGGAGCAAATTCGAGCAGTACTTTAATATTGGTTCGAAGAGCTTGGACATTCGTCCGTCCCTACTAATACTAAAAGTGCTCCAGGGGGCACTAAGAAAGCTCGAGTGATGTTGTATAAACCCACTGCTGCTACTTCCATACTTTACATCATTCACTTTATTTACACAGAAGTACAGACAACTCTATGTTGTAGTTGTGCCAGACTCGCAAGAAAACTCAGTTCCCCAAATTTGAATATAGAAAAAACTGATGCCACACGCATCAATGCAAGTACCCCTACCTAACTTTGGCTGAATCCAGCAAGAAAAAAAGAAAACCCTTTCTGCGCTGTTATTTCAAACAGTTTCACGCTAGCGCGAGTTGTGGATTAGCTCTAAAGACAGAACAAGCACCCTTCGTGTACGTGATCCGCGTGAAGTCTATATTAGTAAATGTCCTACGCGACCACAGCACCTCCAACAACACAAAGTGACTATGTTTAGCAGCTGCTTTCAGCAATTGCTCGATGTGGTGATCTATGTGCAAGTTGCGTAGAATGCAGCAGCACTAAATTTTACAACGGGCAAAATGCAGCATGATGTAACACCAGGCATTCGCAACAAGACCATTCTGAAAGATCCCACTAGATCGTACCAATTTCATTCTACAACATTCCTTCCTAATGAAAGAAAAAATGTTTGTGGAGTTTCGGGTTTAGTTGCGCACCTGTGTGCATAACCAATGATGCACAAGGAAGTGTGCACCTCTTCTGCAGACGCACACAAAGAGAACGTTATTCAATACCGTCTTGTGCGCCTACTCAGTCTCGTTTCAGTGGCAGTTGCGCGCACGACAAAACAGACGTGTGCTCTCACATTCAGTCCGTTCTATAAACGGCGAGCACTCTTCTACTGGCAACGTCCACTCCATTCAACTAACATGGTTGGCGGCGCCAACCACCACTGTTCGAGAGTCCCACAAAGCACAACATCGTCACTGCCGTTTCCAAAGTCCCATGGCCCAAGATCGTTGGCTGGGGCTTGGCTCCAGGGGGCGCCTGCTGCTTCTCTTCCTGCAAATTGCAGGCAGCATGCTTTATGTGAGGAACGTGCTGGTCACGTGCACGAACTCATCCAAGGCAGGTCACAAGGAAAAGGAACAGACGTCTCTATCACTGAACTAAGACTGAATGAAGAAAATGTGTTATAAGAGTCAATAGCCAACGGTAGCAGTTAACTAGGCATCTTCAGGCGGCATAAGGCGACATTTAGCTGACACTATCACGTGCTTGTGTTACGCACGTAAATACGGTAGTTGAAGTCACAAGACTGAAGGGGAAGCTTTGCTAGAATGCGCTTCTTTGGGACTGGCCCATATTTTATTGAGGGGAGCGTTACTCGGCTGTCATGGGAAGCAGAAGTGCGAACGAAAAGATGGCGAACAGATTACATCATATTCGAGGCTGTGCACGCGGTCACTCGTAGATCGAATTCTTCAAAACTGAAAGTTGATAGTGCTCTAGATGGTGACTAGGGGTAGTGCTCGACAACAGGAAAGGTAAAGTGAGCATGGCACGGTGCAGAGGTGTAACGCTCTGGGCCGCTAAGAGAAAGCTGCATAGCTGTGCCGCCAGAAGCTGGTGAAGAACACGCAACTGAGCGACAATACCCGATCCAGGCTGTTCTGCAGAACACCATCTACGAGCTTGGCAACATTTCATTGTAACACTAAACTTAAGTAAATTTAAAGACAGAATAACTTGGCAACATGTAATGCTATCCCTTATACGCATTATGAAAAATGCTCAACTGAGCCCCACAGTACCTATTTCTTTATTCGGATGTCCTTGTACTACTCAACTATTTACTGCTGGTAGAAGAGGTCAAGGTCAGCACTGTCTTAAAAAAGAAAGAAAAAAAGGAGAAAAAGAAAAATCACGTCAAACGTGAGGTGTCAACAGGAAGCAGAATAGTTTAAGAATACGCTAGAAGGTGAGTTGCCAGAAATTCATTATGGAAAGTTTCCAGCATGCATGTAACAGAAAAAGACGCAAGGAAAGAGCTTGTTTGTCTGCTTCTCTTGCATCTTCATTTTCTGAATGGGCGCTGAAAACTTCCCCACAATGACTTTCTAAGACACTCTTTCTAAGTCTTTCAATAAATTTCCACGTCATCAAGGGACAAGCCTTCCAGCCCCTCCCTTTGCTAGTGCCTTATGCTTATACTGCTTGAGTGACATGCCTGGAGTTTCTTTTGGTTTTCCTTGAATGCCTCCAATGGATTGTCAAACTGGCTGTAGTAGTCCAGCACTGTCCGCACATCCTCCACCCTCGCTTGTGGCAATAGCTGGAATCAAACAAAGTGTTATAACTTGAGAGAGAGCGAAAAAAAAAAAAACTAAGCATATTCGAATAAATTTGCATCATCTGACATACACCAAAGCAGTGCTGAGAGATTAAATTCTGGGTTTTACATGCCGAAACAATGCTATGCCAGGGCGTAGCAGGCGTGCGCTACCCTACTGTGGCATTTTCTGTCATGTTTCTGTTTGTGCAGCATTTCATGAGTGTTCAGTGTTTCTACAATGTTCATCCTCTCACCCAAGCTCTCAGACCCTTAATTAAGGTACCGATGATAACAGTCTGGGCTCAATTACAGCTTCAATACATAGTTGTACCAACACAGGATTTAACTTCAGGCAATGCCAAACACAGCAACAGTAACACACATATTCCACCACTTTGTAGTGTGTTCGACTCACGCATAGCTAAATGATGTGCACGAGAAAATAATGTGCCCAGAGTAAGCTACATTTGCGCTGCTGCTCCAAACAAGCAACAAAAAAAATTAGAAATAGGATGGCAAGAACTCACTGCGCAGAAACTGGGCCAGCTCAATGAGCGTGCGATCCTCATCACTGCCGTCCCACTTAGGTAGCCGTAGCGCATTGCGCGGCTGTAACGAGCAGGCCTCGGCACTCCAGTCGACCATTATGACGCGAGAGAGGTCCCGGTTCAGACAGGAGAGGTCCTGCGTGATGTGCACACTAGTGTTCCAACATCAGAGCAGCCAAGTTCTAATGGAGTTCACAACAGAGTTTTAGAACCTTGAAGCAATGAGTCTTGAAAAATCGCACACAGTCACTGCACAGATATATCACAAACGATATATCACTGCACAGATATATCACAAACGTAATGCACACGATGCCCATGCTGATAGCCGATTACAGAATGATAGCCTTGATCTATTGCTAAATACACCAAAAACATTATGATGCACCCATTCTGTCGTCTTGCAGCCATGTTGTCTGCACATTGGTCACACATCTGGCAGCCTTGCTCATTAAAGATGTGACATCAGTGCAGTTCTCTGTGGTATCCGAGCGCAAGAAAAGTGAGTTGAAGGTACCGAAAGTAACGCCCCAACTAAAGCGTAACTAATAATTCAGCTCGCTTATACAGGGTCAACATATGTGTGATGTAGGCTCGCAGGGCTACTCGTGTCAGTTACTTGAGTACCTAGGTATACACCGGAAAATGCCAAAAAACAAAATAGGATGCTCTGATGTTTATTAAAATTTAACACCAGCATTTAGTGACATTTCCAACTTTGAACATTTGTGGCTGATACCAATTCCTACTTAGTATATCATAGGATTCCACTGAATTCACTCAAACAGAAACGACTCCACCTGTAAATATTAGCTGGCTTTCCCTATGTAAAAAGAGCCACAATAAATAAGCAAGAACATGCTTCCTGCAGTGTGGGTTTCAGATTCCATCAAGAAAAAGAAAAGTCTGCCCCTTTTAATTTTTCTCACAATGAGGACTTCTAAGGTTAGGCAGAACTTTCTTGAAGGGCAGTAATCTGCTGGTCTAGATAAGTTGGTTTTCTCATTTGTACGTTCAAGCTTGAAGCTATTCGTACCGGGAATCTTAGTCCACAATGTTCATGGGTAGCTTGTAAATTATTGCACAACACCGTACCAAGGGAAACACAGCACCTATTACAGCATCAACAAATACAAGTCACAGATGAGAAGATCAGATCAAATGGGTCTATTTTTTTTTTCTAAATAATGCATTGACACTTCTCCAATTAGTTATAAGGGTGTTTTGGTACGAGAAAGTTGGAACAAGTCCTGACATCCAGATAGGATAGGTCAGTGCAGTCAAAACAAGTAGCACTGTTTGATGTTGTGAATGTAAAATGAAGACTTGCCTTGACGTGGTGCCCTTTTTGTGTACCGAGTTGCGTCTCGGAACAATCTGTACATGATGTAGCCCTGAGGATCTAGGGTGTCCAGGATAGGATATGCCGTCTGCAAATGAGTTTAAACAATTAAAAACAAATCAAAGAAGTACCCTTACATGCCCATTCACAGCATTATGAATTTACTAGCAGTGATTTTCAGGCATCATTCATTCCCTCACAGGGTGCTGTGACAAGGGTGACAAGCGATGCTATAAGGATAATGCATTTGTACGGCAGTCTAATCTCATTGTGGGGAACAATGTCCTCCCTTGTCCTTTCCCTATTCCTAATAAGTCACCACTTTTCACTCCCTTCACCATACAAGTGTTCCGTTCAATGTTAACGCTGAGACCAAAACCAAAACCCTGATTGTTTGTGTTGTTTGTTTGCTCTGTATACATTGGCCCTCCTAAACAATTAGTGGCCAATGTGGCCCCTTATGATATTAAAATGTTTCACAGTAAAGATGACCACTGATCTAACTCGGCAGCATTTGCGACATCAACGCTGGTGTGATACAGATAGAGTACAGACTCCCTGTGTCGTTGAAAGCTTTGAGCGAGTATTGTAAATGTCACAGAAGATGTGCTGCCGCACACAGTTCTACAAAAAGCACCCGATTTGGAGGGGGAGGGAGGTTTTTTTTTTTTTTTTTTTTCGTGCCGTCCTTGCTCGCTGTGTTGTTTGGCTGCATGCAAAATCATCCTGGCTGCTTATGCCAGGGATGTTATTTTTCCTGAGGGGACATGCTCTTGACAGTCTAGTGAACACTCAAAAGGCTGAACTCATACTGAAGCACCCATATCGCTTTATTTTTTTAGACTTCATTAAAACTGCACTTTCAACATCACCATCTTTGGTGCTATCCCGTGCATGTCATCTTTGGTGCTATCCCGTGGTGAGGCGCTAGTTTATGATTTTAGATTAGCGTTTCGAAGTAATGTTCAAAATTGGGACAAAATTAATAATGGGAGCGTTTAATTACTATATGATATGTTAGAACATGTATGACTGAATCACGTGATTATCAGACACAAAGCTAGAATTCACAGTAAAGAAGTTACAAGATTTTACTGTCAGGGGTCCTTTAATCTCTTGAGGGCTTCTGCGATACATGTATGGTGGCAGTTTTTCATCCGGCAAGGTCTTTCGACCTTTCATTTGAAACTTCGCACTATAACCAGTGTCCATGCTCACTGCCACCTCCTAGAACTTGCCAGAAGCTCTGTCAGTGTGCTACCTTCTTACGAAGATAAAAAGAACTGATTCTGCATTGCGCAGTCTGTGGCAGCACCCTCAGATGGTTTCGATTGCGACAGGAGCCGCATGAAAATTGATGTTTATCTTTATTAACACTCCTTTGCAGGGGTGGTGGGACTTGTTCACTGGCACTGCTCTTAGGATATCCTATCGGCTAAGGTTACCAAGTATTATTGATCTCGTCAAATTACCGAGCTTCCGTCATGTTGCTCAGATGAATGGCTAAGCGGCAACATGGCCAAATAAGCTGCCCGTTTTCTTGACACGACCGACGGCAATGACTATTCCAACTCTCACCACAGGCCCTTGTTTCGAGGAATACAACACTCTGACATAAAATTGAACATTTTGCAGTTCTGAATGACGCTGACACCACAATACCGTTCCTCAATCTTTTTTTACAATGTCCTTCCATCTAAACACATTTTGTGTGATCAAAATCAGCAATAAAGTAGGCTGACCATCTGGGAAAGTTAAAAAAAATTGACCCACAGAGGGTTATGTGACAGGAATAGTCAAAAGCTGAGCAAGTACCATACTTGGCGGCAGCTTGTCTTGACATTGGGGCAAAGGCTATTGTGCCCCGATTTCGGTTTTGCTCACTCACAACATCAACACGTTTAAAAAAGCACATTATGAACAAGAAAAACATTTAGACTGTTCAGTATATAATTTAGCGTCTATTACGAGTACATTTTTCTTGGAGAACTAAACAGTGCATTTGCGGCCGTACACTCATGTAATGGACGCCACGTTTTTTGGAAAATGGGTGGGCTGAAAAGGTGGTGCTGTCTAAGAAATAGAAAAAAAAAAAAGAAAAAAGCATTCTTGCAAAGCAGACAATAACTGTATTATACCCTTCACAACTGTATAAGTCTCATGATAAATGAAGCAGTAATTATTTCAGCAAGGCAAATGAGAAAACTATCAGTAAACCTAAGTAAGTAGTATTTCTTGGCGCGCGGCATCATGCATCTGCTTTGGTGGCGTAGCTTCCACAGTGCTGTCAGAAAAAGTTGTCGCCCAGCATAATAAGCCGCCCTTCCGCAAAATGGATACTCACAAATCCCTGTTCCGAAGTGTAGATGACAACTTCGAAGAGCGGGTGGTCCAACCTGCTGCAAGAAATGGTTCACGCCAACCTGCTGCAAGAAATGGTTCACGCCGGGCCTCTTCTTGAAACGCCAGCCAGTCTGGTACGTCCAGTCGGGGTGCACCAGAACGCCGGTCATCTCCAGGACTAGCGTGTACGGAGGCTGGTAGTAGGGCTCGGTCAACGGGTCTGGCAGGAGCTTATCGCGGGATGGGTCCTTGATCATCTGCGCACGAGCAATTAATGCGCTACAGCTCAGGATACGAGAGGGATTAGTGATTTTTATAACAACCGCCTTCACTCTTGCTTACGATGAACAAAGTAAGTATAGTACACAGAGCAGTGAATTACAGGTCATACAATATAACGGTTAGAATTTTACATTCTAAAGCTGTGATATGATGATAAGGGACATCGCAGGTGAGGTTTCTGGAAATTTTTATCCTCTGGTGTTCTTAAAGGGACCGACAACTGCCCAGGACATGACATGAGATGACTGCACGGATAGAAAGATTGCCCTCATAGTGACCCAAACCAACCCCCCCCTTTTTTTTTTTTTTCGTGATAAGTGGAGTTATACTTTTTAATTCTTAATGAAGATCGTGAAAATAACCTGCGGCGCCACCTGGTGGCAGAAACTTCAATTATCTGATGTGCCCTGTCATGTGACTGTAAACTAGCGTACGCGGTCAACAATTTTCCTGTTGGTATTGAAATGTGCTTTGCTTCTTTATAGTTAAAGATATTACTCCATAGAAATGTACATATACGCCTGCGTTTAAAGTATGCATTAAAGTGGCGCTGCCTTCACACGACATAATGATCCTACGCTCGTCGACGCCTCTTGAGCAACTTTTCTGTGTATTCATGAAACCGTGCACGCTGTTTCCGGGTCGCTAGGATCTTGGAGTGGCGCGAGTTTTCTACTCACAATTTGTCTCAGAAATGACGTGTACTGCTACTCGGAGGCCGCGCATATGTGCAGGGCATATGTGTAACGAATGTATCTGATCAAATTAGCCTCCAAAGTGACATTAACCAAGTGCAGCGTTGGTGTGAGCGGTGGCAAATGGAACTTAATCCTAACAAATGTAAACTTGTGTCGTTTCAGCGTCGCCATAACCCGCTCACCACTTCCTACGTAATCTCTAACACTCCTGTTCAACTTGTGCAATCCTACAAATACCTTGGCCTAACTTTGTGCAGTGACCTAACTTGGGCTGAGCACATCCGGACTATCATCGCAGCTGCTAATCGTACTCTCGGCTTCCTAAAACATCATCTGCGCAACGCACCCCGCCATGTAAAATTATTAGCATAACAGTCCTCGTAAGAAGCAAGCTTGAATATGCATCGTCAATTTGGAGCACACAACACGCGTATCTCATTACTGCACTCGAATCACTTCAAAACCATGCTACTAGATTCATTCATTCCTCATATGCCTATCACATTAGCGTGTCATCTTTAAAAGAAGAAATTGGCCTGTCCCCTCTATCTTCCCGCCGCCGCATTGCCACCCTTTGCTTGTTTCATAAACTTTTTCACAGTCCACTTGCAATCGAACCTTACATTTCCCCCCCATTTCGCAGGTCATATCGCATTGGCCATGTCTTTCAAGTTGCCCGTCAACGCTCCCGCACTGTTACTTTTGCTGCCTCATTTTTTCTTCGTGCAGCAAAAGACTGGAATGACCTCCCCCACCATATTGCAGCAATCACCTGTCCATCAACATTTATGCATAGCGTCACAAGCCATTTTTCAAGCTAATTCATGGCTTTTTTGTACGTTTTTTTGTAACCTCACCCCTTATGTAATGTCCCCCTGGGGACCTTTAAGGTAATAAAATGAAATGAAATGAAATGGACGTTTTCAGTGACTTGGCTTGGCTCGTGTGTCGAAAGAGTAATGACAACGGGACAAGCCATCCACGACACAGGCGCAAACAACCTTGCGCACACGCAAATGCAGCGCGGTACAAATACAGAGAAGAAGAATAAAGCCACATTGTCTCATTGTAACATGTTGTCATTTTCAAAAATAGTTTTAAAGCTCAGAATAAACATGGTTAAGTATAGTTACAGGAACTCCTGCAAAAGTAGAACGACAGTGTGCACAAGTCACTAGAAGGACTACCAGCATCGCGATCGATTTTCAGCATCGCTGGACAAAAAGGCACATTCGTGTTCAGAGCCTTTCAGATGAAAGAACACTGCTTATAAAATAACTTTGTGATTTTGGGATTAACTACTGCTCCTACGAGCACTACGACGGGTAAGCTATCTGTCGCGCCGGAAAAAACTGGGTGAAAAAAAATCAGTTGTCGGTCCCTTAAAGGTGCACTTAAATCTAAGCTCATAGGTTTCTAGCATTTTGCTTCCATTGAAATGCATTTGCGATTTGATCCTGCGACCTTTGTGCAGGCAGCTGTAAACTATGACTAGAGAACCGCGGTGAATTCACATTACAGATTAATCTGCTGTGACAAAGTGGTAAAAAAAAAAGTGGTTGGCTACAACAGGTGACACTATTTCCGTCATGAGAATAGAACACCGAGGTTTGGGACAACGACTACACTGCACGATTCGCTTATGTAGGAGGTCAAGTGCGGTTGTCCAGGTGACGTCAGACCCTGGACTATGGAGTGGGTCTAATCAGAGGCACCAATAGCTTGGCGTGCTGGCCAAAGAATGCTACTAGCATTAAAATGCTGGTTAACTCGTATCCTGAAAGCGGAGGAGTACAACAGTGCGACAGCCATCAGCTAGGACCTGCAGGAGTGATACGCACACAGTTATTCAATAACCATACCACCAAAAGTGGAATGACAACATCAGTAGGAATGCAGAAATTTAGTTTGCAATAAAACTAATGAGAATGCACCTACTCATATTATCGATTAAGTATTATTACATAAGTGATGGGGCCTCGCCCTGACAAGTTCGCTGGCTTGCATGCTGGAGAAATATGTCTTGCCATATCCAGTAAATGCTACAAGTCCCCATCCTTTTCTCTTTAGATTTTTTGCATGAGGGTGCAAATGCAAGGACTGCGACTTCAGCAGTGCTTTTCTCAAGGGCTCTGGAGGGCATTACGGTGACACACGGAATCAGGTCATAGCCACTACTTGCCAACACGCTTGAAAGCTGGCTGCCACAATAGCACTAGAGGCTCAAAAAAGAGATGAAACACACACACACACACAAAAACATGCGTTTTGATGTAGCTGTGACTTTACAACCTGGTGGGTTTCTGAAAGCAATAATTTGTCTAAAGTGAACGCTCGTCCTGTCTGGTGAACTTTTCGGGTGTGCCTTACAAACGTGCCCCGGTACCTGTTGTTCTAAAGCTGGCAGCGATTTCACGTTAGGTAATATATGTGCTGGTGGTTTCATTGTATTCGCCAGTGATTGCGCAACGACACGAGTGAAGGTTCCGTACCTTGTTGTATAGCTGGAGCTCTTTGTATGTCCTGTACAAATGGGCTTTCCAGCGAGGCACTGAAAGGTGTCAGCCATATAGGATGGGTCATGCGCCTCGCACCAACCTTGCCTCTACTTACTGTGGCTGAACTCATCCTTTATCTGGAAACGAAAGATGACAACAGCATGATCGGACGGGAAGAGGTGTTGTGAACGCGTTAGATCACTCAACGTCAACGCGTCAATCGTTTCGCTCACGGAGAGACAAGCGTCAGAAAAATAAGTAAGGAATGCGTTTCATCAGTTTGTTCTGGGATGGCGATGGAACGAAATCATGCTCACCTCATTGCCTTGTTCATCCAAAGGAGGTGCACCTGCAAAGAATTAGGAGTGAGACATCCCGTTCGCATTCCCAGCTCATACGCACCCCAAGAGACAACCAAGAAACCACCGACGCCGGTGAACATCGCGCCGAAAGCAACGAACGTGTATTTCATGGCTCGTTGTGAAAACTGGTCCGCTGATCGGCCCGAAGCACCACTGCCAGCACCGCTACCGGATCCACTGCCGCCGGCACCTGCGTCGGCCAAGCCGCGACGCAACGCAGGGATAGAGTCCCACCGCTTGCGAAAGGCAGACCATCGGTGCGGTTGCCTCGATGGTGGCGACCACGTAGACCAGCTCCTCAACAGAGATGGACCACTGCGGACTGGTGTCGTCAGTTTTGGTCTGAGACCATGCCACAAACACATGCACGCTCGGCCCACCGCCATTTTGCACTCTGTCTCGGCTTGGCTCGGATTTGACTCGTTAAGTGTGGGGATGGCAAACCGGAACTCCGAAACCGTCGACGGATCCTGACCACGGTGTTAGAAGTATTTGTGATCCTGACAATCTTGCGCACAGATTCCTTGTGCTAAAGTGCCCTGCGCCGAAATCTCTTTGGAGCAGTTGAGAAACCACTATCGCTGCATAGCACGTTGTAACCTTGACACTGGTGCAAATAATGGGAGGAAGGGGGGCAAGCGGGGGGTGAAATTACCTCCGCTCTGTGTACAAACACGGCCACTGGATGGAAAAAAAAAAAAAACATCCAGCGGTCGTGGTACAGGCTTACAAGTTTCTCTCTTGGTCGTGCTCAAGTCGAGCTCTCTCGAGCCGTATTTGGGCTCTGGACTTGCTCAATGCAAGTGCGCCTTTTAAGTATAGTGGGGTTTACGAATTCAGTGGTTATATTTCAAACATCAAATTTGCAGGTCTTGACAGTCATCTATATGCTTACTCTCCGCAAAACCAATTCTGAAAACGGAAGAGTTCGAGCTTTCTGAAATGCTCGTCCTGCTTTCTCGTTCCGTGAACAGTTACCAACTAGCCCACTTTGCCAACCTTTTGAAATTCTTCACGGAATGCTACAAATGGCTTTTGACGTGCCGCAAATGTTTAATATGTGAGCTTTGAAATGCAAAGCAAGTACGAAATTCCTGATCATCACTGTTTCTTGTGTCGATGATTTGTTATTAGCCATTGACAATGAAGTGTAAATGCTCTTCACTATGACTGTTTTATGTTCAGAATATCACCGGTGAACGTGTGAATACCTTGCAAGAAATATTTCAGATGTAAACCTTGAGAATGGGGCTGGATTAAGTAAAAAGAAATTGCTATATCTTTATTTATTTATTTATTTATTTATTTATTTATTTGCAATACTGTCGACTCCAATGTTGGAGTCATTACAGAGGGCACATTGCAGGTAGTATACATTCATGAAGAACAAACAATAACATTCCAACTGACATACATAAGCCTCACCCAGTACCTTCTGGCCTGCTACAGTGCGCCGTGCAAAAAAGAAAAAGAAAAGAGGAAAATAGCAAAGGTATGTGAAGCATTGAAGCACTACTGTAGATTACGCATGGTTTCTAACACTGCGGTGAATGTGGATAGTGTGTCGGCATTAGTAGCATTTGCATTCAGTTTATTCCATTCGCGTATTGTTAGTGGGAAAAACGATTTTCCAAAGACGTCACTGTTTGAGGAATATTCTTGCAGACTGTATTTGTGCTTATGACGAGTAGGGCGTGACTGGTACAACAACTGGTACAAGAACCTCAGGCGTGCCTCTTTTGCCCTAGTAGCTAGTTTTTCAATGCCAGAAGAAGCCAGAAGGTTAGTGGGAGAATCTGTACGTTTGAACTTGTTGTGTACAAACCGTATGGCTTTGCGTTGTACTGCCTCTAATTTACTAATACCACTTAGCGTATAAGGAAACCAAACTACGTTGGCATATTCTAATACTGGTCTTACGAACATGGTATAAGCCAAGAGTTTTGCGGGCGCTGGTGCAATTCTAAGTCGTCTTTTTAGGTAGAAAAGTTTACGCAGCGCGGCCGCAGTGACGTTAGCTATGTGTGTATCCCATCTCAGGTCAGACGTTAATGTAATGCCTAAGTACTTATGCTGCACAACATTAGTCAGTGGTGAACCATGAATGGTGCAGATGAATTGCGATGGATTCTGCTTACGTGTTACCGTCATAGCTGCGGATTTTTTCACATTGATGGACATTTGCCACTTAGCGCACCAATCTGCTAGCTTGGTTAGACATTCATTGAGATTAATGGGGTCTGTGTAGCTGGTTACCTCCTTATAAATAATGCAGTCATCTGCAAACAGTTTGATATTACAGTTAATGTTTGACGTGAGGTCATTTATGAAAATTAAAAATAATAGTGGTCCCAAGACGGAACCTTGAGGGACCCCAGAAGTTACGGGGACTATGTTTGATATATGACCTTCATACTGCACGAACTGTGAGCGATTTGTTAGGAAATTTTCTATCCAAGAAAACAATAACCCCTCTCCTATCGCACTTTTCAGTTTAATTAGTAACTTTCTGTGACATACGCAATCGAAAGCCTTAGAGAAATCAAGTAAAATTATGTCTGTTTGGCCACGATTATTTATCATTATGTGTTATCAAAAGTGTTAGCATTTTTATTTTGTGGTTTAACACGAATGACATATCTGATAATATGTTAAACCTAAACCCACGAGTTATGCTTAGAGTATTAATTTGTTTTTAGTAGTGGAAGTAGGATGTGGAAGTAGGACCGTACATTCTCAAGTTCATCTTAAGCTGTAATACGTTGCACATAATATAGGCGCCGTTTACGGTGCCAGTGTGCAAAAAGTTGTCACAAAGCGTGCACTTGATTTGGTTTTCAATCGGCCAAATGTTTATTATGGCCAAGCTGGCTTTCTCACGCATTCGTTAACACTTTCGCTTACTTTTTTTCTACTCTTGAAATCAATATGCTAAGTCTGATGCTATGAGGGCCATTCTACTACCAGAAGCGTATGCAGTATTTTTGTTTTTCGGGTAGGGAGGGGTGAGGGCATCTTCTTGAAATGGTCATTTTTCGCTCTGAACAACTGAGTTTTCCTGACAACTGAACAACTGAGGCCATGGTGGAATAAAATTGCGGGGGGGGGGGGGGCAAGGACATGCGCCACCCTTTGGCTACGCCACATACCTGTTACTATGAGTAAAGGTGCGCACTTACATCAAAGGTGATGTTCTTGGTAATATGATTTAAGAAAGAGGAACATAACAAACTACTTTCCATCTATATATTTACTCTTTAGATACATCTCCTATCTTTGTAGTCATCATCATTATCATCAGCCTGACTACGCCCACTGCAGGGCAAAGACCTCTCCGATGATCTGCCAATCAACCCGGTCCTGTGCTGTTTGCTGCCACGTTATACATGCGAACTTGTCAATCTCATCAGGCTACCTAATTTTCTGTCTCCCCCTCATGCGTTTGCCTCCTCTGGGAATCCAGTCAGTTACCCTTAATGACCAGCGGTTATCCTGCCTACGCGCTACGTGCCCGGCCCATGTCCATTTCTTCTTCTTGATTTCAACTATGATATCCTTTACCCCGGTTTGTTCACTGACCCACTCTGCTCCCTTCTGGTCTCCTAAGGTTACCCCTATCATTTTCCTTTCCATCACTCGCTGCGTCGTCCTAAACTTAAGCCGAACCCTATTTGTAAGCCTACAGGTCGCGGCTCCGCATGTCGCAAGAAGACATATTCCTTTACAACTTCCAGCGTCTATCCACCTATCGCAAAGCGATGTCTTCTGCCTAGACTGTTGCACATTACTTTAGTTTTATGCAAGTAAATTTTCAGACCTACTCTTCTTCTTTCCGTGTCAGTTCATCTAATCATGAGCTGTTATTCGTCCGCTGAGTTGCTCATCGAGGCAATATCGTCAGCGAATCGCAGCTCACTAAGATACTCTCCATTAACTATTATCCCTAACTCTTCCCAATCTAGGACCCTGAAAACCTCCTGTAAACACGCGGCGAATAACATTGGAGAGATCGTGTCTTCCTGTCTTACACCCTTGTTTATTGGTATACCGTCGCTTTCTTTGTGGAGAACTATATGGTGGCTTTGGATCCGCTGTAGATTTGTTCCAGGCTTCGTCGATGCCCTGATTTCGTAGTGTCTGCATCACTGCTGATCTGTCGACTGAGTCAAACGTCTATACTCGTAATCTATGAAGGATATGTGTTGTGTTCCGCGGCGCGCACATACCACCTGATTGATATGAACCTGATTGATATGGACCTGATTAATATGAACATGGTCTATTGTGGAGTAACCTGTACGAAATCCTGATTGGTTCTTTGGATGATCGAACTCTAATGTCGCCTTAATTCTATTAGCTACTATTTTTGTAAATAGTTTGTAGAGAACGGACAGTAAGCTGATTGGCCTGTAGTTTTTCGAGTCTTTGACGTCTCCTTTTTTATGGAATAAAATGATCTTGGCGTTCTTCCAAGATTCTGGTACCCTTCGTGTCAAAAGATACTTCGTATATACAGGGTATCCCGCACAACTTGAGTCAAGAATTTGAAAATGACACTTCAGTGGCGAATCGAACCAAACGTGTACTACTCGCACTAGCCTGTAGGTACTCAGGCTATTTTTTTTTATTTCTCCCCATACTAATTAATTATTTATCTTTGATTCCCTATATTTTAAATTATGGGCTGGAAACCTCAAATATGAACACTGAGCTGCAGAGCACGTTCAGAGACAACCGACTGAATCGTTTCCTGTGAGATACGTGTAGCGCTGTTATTTTTTCCGCGTTGTAAAGAAAGCCTTTAGCAGCACTATAGCAGTGCGCTCGTGGTCCGTCACACGGCTTCTTTTCACGTTTCGCGGGCTTTGTTTACAACGTGGAAAAAAATAACAGCGTGAGACGTATCGTACAGGAAACAATTTAGTTCGTGGTTTCTGAAAGTGCTCTACATCTCAGTGTTCATATTATGAGTTTATAGCCCATAATTAAAAAATAGGTAATTAGGAATTAATAATTAATTTCTATAGGGAGAAACAAAAATAGCCTGAGTAGGCTAGTGCGAGTAGTATGCGTTTGGTCCAATTCGCCTCCTAAGTGCCTTTCACTTTCAAATTCTTGGCTAAAGCTATGTAGGACACCCTGTATAAGGTGGCCAGTTTTTTTTTTTTTTTTAACACAATTTCTCGGCAATCTTTCAGCAGGTCCCTTGTTACCTTAAACTTACCAGCGGCTTTCCCTCTTTGCATTTCTTCCAGGGATTTCATGACTTCTCCTGTAGTCACTGGTAGGATGTCGAATTCTTCTTGGATATTATTGCTTTTTTTACGATATCATCCTGGTTGTATCGGCTTCTGTACAGCACTCTGTAGAACTAATCTCACTCTGTAGAACTAATCAACTAATCTATCCATATTGGTTAGGACATCGCCTTACTTTTCCCTTAATGCATACGGGCAATTTTTGACTATGCACAAGTTTGCCTTCGCAGCTTTTAGGCTTTTGCCGCTTTTTACAGCTTTCTCGACTCTCTCCGTGTCATCCCTTCTAGTGTCGGCTATACCTTATGCCCATTGACTAACTTCGACAGTTCCACTAGCTCTATTTTGTCGGTGGCATTGGATACTTTCATGGTTTGTCGCATCTTAATGAGATTTTTTGTCTCCTGAGATAGTTTGCAGTGTCCCGTCTAGTACTCATGCAGTACTCATATATAAACATTCTACTCAATCTTACCATTGCTCCAACGCACTCTTTCTATCTCACTCTTCAAGAACGCGCAGACATTAAGGATAAGCGAAGAAGTTCTTCGCACAGTTAATTTACATGTTTCACTTGGATACACAGATCGTAAGTATTCGAAACGGACTTCAGTTCACCGAAAGTAGACCAGACCTGTTTTACTCATACTTACGCTTTTAAAAATCGGATCCACTGAAACGTCGGGCAAAAATGGCGATTTAGTGACTTGGGCGGTGCTGCAGAAGTAAGGTCGTTGGTTCGATCCAGACGTAACATAATAAACAAAGAAAAAAAAGGCTGTGTTTTTCGTTGGTCGTTCAGTAAAGACACAAAGGTGACGAAAATACGTCTTAATCTGGTCGTTTGGTCATTTAACGCAATAAGGTCGCTTGATTTTAGCCCAAAAGTCATGTTATATGTATGGCGTATTTCATTGGGAGAACGGAATGACTCGAAATCACGCTGAAATCGCTTCTCTTCAGAGCCGGCGTGTTTCAGGCGTCGAACAGGATTATAGGAGCACTGCCGTCTAGAGGTACAGCGGGGAAGCTTTTATTGCACCGAGATGCAGCCAGCGGTGGTTTGAGGCACTCTCGCCTGAAAAGCGGAGCAGACGCTGTACGAAAGTCAGCTGGCATTCTCCATATATATATTTCTTTATTTCGTTTCAGCCGGCGAGCATGGCGGCAACGGTAGCAACCACGTGTCGTTCGACACCACTGACTGGCAGTGCTGTCATCCTTTTTACACGAGTAGCGACCACGAAGATTGCGAAGCGTACGAACCTGTGTTTGTTGGATGCGTCGTGGCAGGAAAGTAGTGCGTAACTGCGAATCGGGACAAGGGCGCACGTGCGACCGACGAATTTCCGCAGAAAAATGCCGGTGTTGTCAAATGTTCCGATCGCACGGTATATTTCTCGGCACTCGTCACCCTCTCACCTGCTCTCTGGATACGGGCCGAATTCCAGTGGCGGATAGAGTACTTCTCGCTCTCAATACTCTGCCTTCCCGTTTCCAGCTCACTGCACTGCACCTCTACTAGATTTAGGACATCGTCAGAAAAGACCAAGTAAAAGAAGTTATCTTGAAACTATTAACAGGCCTCATAAACACATCGTTGTTTTGACGCGTAAGACTCCGGTAATTATTCAGACACCGAGATCTTGCTAAGCAGGGTGAACTGACTGGTACACGGACCGATTCGCTAAGACTCACCTAACCACTGAGCAACATCGGATCCGACTCGGCTGAAGTCCCAACGTGAAAAAAAGGCTTAATAACGTAGCGTTTTGGGCGTGTCGGTATGTCATACAGTAGTTTTATAGCCTCGAAGAAAGCATGGACAGATGAAAACGTAACCCACACTGGCAATAATATTCCTAGAAGGAGTTAGCCTGTCTACGCAAAGATAGGTGAAACTTGGGGAAACGGTGTGATCGTGGTGGTCGTGAAGTAATGTTGCCTATATATGTGGTTACCTGTTTCCTGAATTAAAAAAAATGCCGAAAGTTATTGCCTTTGTGTGTCACATTTTCTTCTGTCCGTGCTTTTTTGTGCGCTATAAAACTGTGTACAGCGAAACAGGCAGCGCTAGACAGTTAACTCGACATGCCAGGCGAGTCTTCGAGGAATAAACAAGCGCACCGAAAGGCTGCTTCTCTGCACTATCTTTTTTTTACAGGAGAAGTCTGATTTACAGTAAACGACAACTTCGGTTTGCAATACGCAAGGCGACAGCAGGGATAAGGTAAATTATAAACTTACTTCAGATATTCCAAATATCGTTAACAGTTTCCATACTAAAACAATAATAATACATAATCAAGAATTCGAACCGAATTTTCGTGAGTAACGTATGATTTATCGGATCGGAATCTTTCCTTGGCAACGGTATACCTTAACTTTCCATGACTCCCATTTTCTCCGGTTAGGTATTAAGGCCAAAGCCCGAAGTGACTCGTTTCGCGGTGACTCCGAGCGAAACAGGGCAGGGGCGTGAAGTGGTACATAAATACACGGCAATATCTCTCGATGTGTCTTCGTTATGACGTCATACAGAAGCAACACTTTTGCGACGCCGTCAGATGACATTGTCACTCGCTTAAAATGCGCACCCATTGTACTCGCAGAAAGCACTTCGTCGAGAAGAGGAGCAACGAGATGCAACGAAATTAACTGAGAATGCAAACAAAGGTGCGCCTCTCACCGCGTGACTCGTTATATGTGTTTAAAGAATCGTGGTCCTCGATTTTAGAAATCGGTACGAAAACGCGCGTGGGGCAAGTTTTCGCCTACAGGTGTTACAAAGAGTGTTCCATGCTGCAGTATGACCACTTTGTCAGACTCAATAACCACAGCATACCACCACCGTCTGGCGTCGCTAAATAAGCCTCAATATTGTTGCTTTATTTATTATAAAAAAGAAAGAATAGCTCACCTTGTACCAAGTCACGCAAGGCTTGGCCACGGCATAGCAGGCGGACACCTTCTTTCTTGTTCACTCTTTCTCCCTTGCTTTTTATTTCTTTTTTGCATCTTTTTTCTATCTACGACAAACGCAAACGTTGACCCCATGACAGCTATGCTGTAAAGCTCTAATAGCGCGTACGTGCCACAGAAATTTCGCGAATGTCATTACTCGCCACACTGGTCCACTAACAATTAACAAGGGAACACACTTTGGGCTGTCCAGAGAGCCTGTGGCGCAGTGGTTAGGCACGCTTCAGCTTTTATTATTAATCATCTATACAAAGTACTCGGGCGGTAATTGATCGCGTGGCAGCTTGTGACCGTCATAACTTTGATCTGCGATACAACCTCGAACCTCGACCGCAACAGACCTGCAGTAAAAAAAAAAAAAATGTCGAAAATTGTGACTTAAGGATGAGACGAGACGCTGTAGTTGTTAATCACTCTGTTTAATTTCACCTTTTCGGCGCGTTTGTACATGAGAATAGTCGAACACCGACACGAAAAACGTCGTCGTTTTTTTTCTCCCTCTTTCTCTCACACTCGGTGGATTTGAGGCAGAAGTGGAGTAGTGACGTGCTGTGATATCAGAACCGAAGTTGGATGGCGTGTCACTGGGTGGGTCATTGTCGAGCTTGGTAATGTCGCGTGACGTTTTTTTAAGGATATATGTTTGTATGTTTGTATTTACATGATCAAGCAAGCCGCGGGGTTCCTCGAGGATTCGGTGCACTCCGATGACCCCGTATTCCTCGCGGTTCGTTACGAATAGCCGCAGTGTTTTGTGATGTTCAATCGTGCAAAAAGCAGTGTTACAACGCTGGTTGCGTCAAACGAAGACAGTGAGAAAGCGTCAGAAGCACACTTTTGTACAATTCTCCAGCCATCAAAAAGTCGTTAATAAGATATGCCATTAACATTTTCCGACAACGTACAAAAATAACAAAAATAAATCAACCGTTACACTATTGTCTAGCCACGTGGTGTCGTAGCGGCGAGGCTTCGAATGAACGCAGCTGCGATGTCTCTGCGCAGCTAATCTCGTGACGTGACGTCACTCGCGCTCCGGTGTCTCAAGGTCATCGCGACGGGATGAATGACCTTGCGTGGCACGGCGCAGCGTAGTTTTTGCTCTAGAAGCTGAAAAAACGGATAAAGCAGACATGACCGGTC
>NW_027465248.1:0-34198 GCF_043290135.1 Rhipicephalus microplus | reverse complement strand
ATAGGACCGCGGTGCTTTGCAGTGAATGGTTTAGTTTTCACTCTTGCCTTGACTTTAGCCACCAATAAGATAACCACCTTCTAGTTAATTCTACCCGCCTAAAGTCTATTTTGCCCTCCCCCGTCTCTAAACCCCGGTGCTTTTGAAAAACTCTGCGCCATCATTCTAAACTATAAGGTGAAGCCCTTTACATAGCATTATCAAGTGTTCGGCAGTTTCCTTCTCTCCGCATGCACTGCATACCGTGTATACCCCTTCATATTTGGCCCGACATGTCGGAGTTGCTCGGGCAAGCGCTGACGCGAGTTTCCTATTCTATCATTTCCCAAGAGCTGAACACACTCGAGTTCATGTTACCTTTTTTTGAGAGAAGCGGCCACCTTCCCCCTGTTTTTTTTTTTTTTTTTTAATTACCACGCTCCTGGTTTTGTTTTCCCTCCATTACCGTACTTGTGGCACTTTTCTCCGCGCACTCGGTCTTCTCTAATTTACCTGTTCAACCTCCCCGAGCACACACGTCGAGCGCGGCACACCAACGCTCCTGCTAGCGGTGTTCAACAGAGAGAAGAGGATGGATTCGGAGCCGAATCTCTCAGCACAACCCCTATGCCGACGCAGACAATTTGGGTGGCTCTGAGAAGAGCCGTTGATTTGTCGTTGCTCGCTGTGGCCCACGACGCACGCCTACTTGGAGCTGGTGTACTTGGTGACGGCTTTTGTACCCTCGGACACCGCGTGCTTGGCCAGCTCTCCGGGCAGCAGCAGGCGCACCGCGGTCTGGATCTCCCGGCTCGTGATGGTCGAGCGCTTGTTGTAGTGAGCAAGGCGTGACGACTCGGCGGCGATACGCTCGAAGATGTCGTTCACGAAGCTGTTCATGATGGACATGGCCTTGCTGGAGACACCAGTGTCGGGGTGCACCTGCTTCAGCACCTTATAGATGTAGATGGAGAAGCTCTCCTTCCTGCGGCGCTTCTTCTTCTTCTTGTCCGTGGCGCGCACATTCTTCTGCGCCTTGCCGGCCTTCTTGACGGCTTTGCCAGACGGTTGGGGAGGCATGATTTCACACAACACGCACGCGAGACCAGAGTCGAATGCGCGTGTCCCCCCGTCTCGCCGCGCTTAAATATGAGCGAGGGGTGTTGACGAGATCAGCACAACGCGCGCGCCCCATTGGTTCGCACGGCTTCTCTCTCTCACACTCTCATCCGTTCCCCGCGAGCGGCGGCGCGCGATGGTGGCAACGGAAACCGATTCGCTCGCAGGATTTCAAGCTGGACGGTTGTGCCCTCGCGATCTCCGACTTCAGCGTAGCTCCCGCCGACTGGTTCGCCCTCCGCGGTCTCCTGACGCCGTGTAGCTCTCGCACTGTGGCACCCCGCCCTTGGACTGCTTCGACCGGATCCCCACTTTCCTATCTCCTTCTTTTTCCTCTCGTTGGCTGTCTTCTTCTGCTTCTACTTTCCTTCTATCCTTTTTATCCCTCCTTCACCCCACCCCTATAAGGCACTGCGCCGTGTCGCCTGAAGGCAGACAGAAATTAGGTGCCTTTTTCCTCTTCATTGTAACCACTACCACCACCACCACCAACGGAAACCATTCGAGCACGGCTCTCATCTCAGAAGGCAGCAGCTTTCTTGTTTTCGGCAACCGGCGTCGTACCAAGCGAAAAGCAACACCATGTCCGGACGTGGCAAGGGCGGCAAGGCGAAAGGCAAGAGCAAGACCCGTTCTAGCCGCGCGGGGCTTCAGTTCCCCGTGGGCCGTATTCACCGCCTCCTACGCAAGGGAAACTACGCCGAGCGCGTCGGAGCTGGCGCTCCGGTCTACCTGGCTGCCGTACTCGAGTACCTGGCCGCCGAGGTGCTCGAGCTGGCGGGCAACGCCGCTCGTGACAACAAGAAGACCCGGATCATCCCCCGTCACTTGCAGCTCGCCATCCGCAACGACGAGGAGCTGAACAAACTGCTTTCCGGCGTCACCATCGCGCAGGGCGGTGTGTTGCCCAACATTCAAGCCGTGCTTCTTCCAAAGAAGACGGAGAAGAAGGCGTAAGCGAGCACCCCTTCCGCGCGCTCGCCGCATTCCCCAAACGGTCCTTCTAAGGACCACCCAAACAGGTGACGCGGCCGTGTTTCGCTTCGCAGTCACGATGGCTCTGTTCGTACCCTCAAGCGTGTTTGTTTTTCTATACTTTATATATATTTCCTCGCGACATCAGTTAGCCACAAGTGCGCGACGCCAAATGCTGCAAAGAGACAACCAAATCACGCAGCTCGGCACCGAAAAAGACAGAAAAGAGCATGTAAGCGTTGTCATTTCTCATTAAAAAAAAAAAAAAAAAAAGCTCCACACGTAACCGTCTATCCTTACGATGACACCTGAACGGGTCAGCACAGGGACAGAGTAAATTTAATACCTTTGAATAGAAAAACAAACGTAAGGTAAAAAAAAAAAAGAGAGAGAGAGAGAGAGAACCCGCCGTTAGCGCATTCCATTTGGTGCTTCTAACACAATTTATTTCGTCTATCTTGCTAGGCAGCGCAGCCACTATTACACAGAACACACAACACAAGCGCTTAACTTCAACTAAACGTTTATTGCAAAAAAAAAAAAAAAAAATTGTCCAGAATATGGCACAAAAACTTGTTCAGCTTCAAAAGAAATGAAAGGAAATGACACGCGATGATTTCGAGTGTGTTAGTGCACTCTCTATCGCGCTCACGCGGAAAGAACTGTTTTTTGGATGGGGTGATAGAGAATAACAGACAGTAATGTGCGGGACTGGCACGTGTGCTTTTTGTTGTCTACCTTTTACTATTCTTTTTCTCTGTTCACCCCCTTTATAAACTCTGACGTTTGCAATGAAAGTTCAGTTGAAGTTAAGCGCTTGTGTTGTGAGGTCTGTGTAATAGTGGCTGCGCTTCCTAGCGAGATGGATCCTTACCAACTGGCCCGATACAATTGTTTATTTCGTCTCTCGGTAAAACTTCATCACCTCCTACGAGTGCACCCAAAAGTTGCGCCGGGGTCCAGCAGCCCAAGTCACCATGGCGTTACGCAAACAGAAGCCCTCAAAAACACCTTACAAGCGGCGGGCAAAAAGGTAAACACATAAATGAAATTGACACACCACAGGGTCGCAGCACGGCTGCTGCACACACACCGACTGAAGCTAGCCTACCTTTTCTCTGTCTACTCATAATGATACACACTTTTACCTTGAATTTGTCAAAGCTGAGCCATTTCTTCGTAATAACGACGCGCCGACGTTCCGTTCTTCCGCGCGCTAGACAACGGCAGCCACGTACGTACAAAACATGACAGCAAAAGAGGGTGCGGCCGGAGTACGTGGCCTGGAGTGGTCTCGTAGCCAAAGCAGACACGTTGGTGGTCCTGAGAAGGACCGTTTGTTGTTGCTTGCCTGTCGACCGAAGCGCAGGGAGCAGCCCAACTTAGGCGCGCTCACCGCGAATGCGCCGAGCCAGCTGGATGTCCTTTGGCATGATGGTGACGCGCTTAGCGTGGATGGCGCACAGGTTGGTGTCTTCGAAAAGACCAACGAGGTAGGCCTCGCTAGCTTCCTGTAGGGCCATCACGGCAGAACTCTGGAAACGGAGGTCCGTCTTGAAGTCCTGAGCGATTTCCCGCACCAGGCGCTGAAAGGGAAGCTTGCGGATCAGCAGTTCGGTCGACTTCTGGTATCGGCGAATTTCACGCAGGGCCACGGTTCCAGGCCTGTAACGGTGAGGTTTCTTCACCCCGCCTGTGGCAGGGGCACTCTTGCGAGCAGCCTTGGTAGCAAGCTGCTTACGCGGAGCCTTGCCTCCAGTACTCTTGCGCGCGGTTTGTTTAGTTCGGGCCATGCTGCGTGCGTCCGATCACCTCGACTGACGGAGCGAAACTGCGCTCCTGCCGGAGATCGGCAAAAGCGGCTTCGCCGCACGACCCATCTCTCTCCCTCCCATTGGCCGAAGCGTGAGAACCCGTCCGCGTGCGAGCGCGGAAGCGTACGCCAGGATGCTGGCTGGCGCTCATTTTCGGGCAACCGTGCAGTTCGCGGCTGCAAAGAGGTACACCGAAACGAAACCACTACCGCTGTACAATACAGCCTGCTGCGCATTTCTTTCGCCTTCCAGGCAACACATCAATCGACGCTGTAGCTCGTCGCTTCCCGAAGCGGCGCGACGGAGTGCGAGACGCCACCATTCACGCCAACAGCGCGCATCGCACTAGAGCGCCTCGCATCACCGAGGGCAAATGCGCACTGCCACGCCAAAAAAACTTGCTCCTTGCGTTGTCGCTTATTTGCGACCATTACGTAGATGGGCGAAGACGACGAGAGACCACCGGCAGTGTTGGTATATGCATACACGTCCGCGCAACGACAAGGAGTAAAACGCAACAAAACATTCTAACACAAACACCCCGTACATCCAACTGCCACTGAGCGCGCCTACTTGCTCAATCGCAGACAGTAACGGGACTCAATTTTATCTTCCTTTCCCTCTTAAGAATCACTCATACATACTTGCCAAACTACTAGGTGCGCTCAATGGCGGTTGGATGTACGGGGTGTTTGCGTTCGAATGTTTTGTTTCATTTTTACTCCTATTCCCTCGATATGTCGTCTCACTCTGGCTTCCCTCATGTCTCTTTCTCTACACTTTTATTCCCACCCTTTTAATCCCCCCTCACCCCCCATCCCTTGTGAGCTACCGCTGAGGTGTCGCATCCTGATGCAGACAGTTTCGGGGCTCACTTTCCTCTTCTTTTCCATCTTACACATCAGCAATCCCCCCCCCCCCCCCCCAACCTCTAAGTGCTAAATATGTGGCACAAAAAGCAGGAAATGGACTCAATGAAAGGGTGAAAAATAATAATCATAATAGAAACGAAGATCAACACGCGCCTCAAAAAGCCCCATTCACTCCTCTTTCACATTTTCACGAGAAAATGAAGGTACACACATGGAGAACAATTTTTGTTATAGGTAGGCTTGCCTGAGCAGAACCACTGTCGTGCGCCTTGGTTACACATTCGACACGCCTCGTCCTGTGCGGAGGTGGGTGGGAAACCAAGGGTGCACTTGAAAATGCAATGCTCGTGGGTTGGTGTCGCCATCTGACGGCAGGCTCACGCGAGCGCGCCTTGCTTTCGAATTTCCCGCGCTCGAACCTCTCGCGTTTACATCATGGGCTAGTCCCCCCCCCCCCCCCCTCTCGCGTGGGCGGCGAAGCCAGCCTCCCTAGAGTGACCACCTCTGCCGGCGAAATGGAAACACTTGTTGCGTAGCTGTCCGTCCAAGTAAAGCTTTCACAACTGCAGTGTTCGCAGCACCAGTACAGTACATGAGTGCCACTTCTATCAAGTGCAGCTTCCCTCAGCACGCTGCATGGGCAGCGCTTATTGTGTACTTGCTTCTGACTTGCGCAGAAATTCTGTTTAAACATCCCCTTCCACTTTTCTTTCTTTTTTTTTTGTATTTTGCAGCTCGGCAGCGCCAGGTGTGAAAAAAAAAAACAAACAAAAATTATTAGGCGTGACAATGTACACAATGTGTTATTGAATGGGGCACTTCTGAGTGCACAGCGGGCGCGGTAAACACGACCAACCTGTCACAATCAATTTTTTCATTTGTAAGTACACATCCCTTCTTCGTCTGGGTGCCCCACGGTAGAACATAGTGCGTTTTTATTTATTTTGACACAACGTGACGCGATCGTGTAGTGGGCATTCCAAAGAAAAAAGCGAGTTCGTGCTTCCTGAGCATAGTCGTGTCTCCAAGAATGCAGTGACCAGGGTAGAACGCTGCGCTCGGCTTCTTCCTTCGCGCGATAAGGTAACTAGGCGACGTTCGCTTGACGGGCCCGTTTTAGCAGCTTGGCTTGCAGGAAGGAGAGGAAGAACTCGCAGATGCGGCGATTGATTCGTGCATGCAGACCCAGGAGAAAGACGACGACGCGAACGAAATGCGGTGAACGTGACAAGTACCCAGCGCGATCAAGCTACTACTACACGAGGTGCTGCTCACCTGAGCGATGACGCAATGATATTGCAAAGAGGGACGGACGGGTATGGCGAACCGCTGGGATCACACTGCCGAAGCATCAAGTGGGTAGCCCTGAAGAGGGCTGTTGTGTTCTCGTTGGCTGGCTGCAGGCGACGCCGCTGGCTTCTTAGCCTCCGAATCCGTACAGGGTGCGGCCCTGACGCTTGAGGGCGTACACGACGTCCATGGCTGTCACGGTCTTCCTTTTGGCGTGCTCGGTGTAAGTGACGGCATCGCGGATCACGTTCTCGAGGAACACCTTGAGAACGCCGCGAGTTTCCTCGTAGATGAGGCCAGAGATGCGCTTGACACCGCCACGGCGCGCCAGACGACGGATGGCCGGCTTGGTTATGCCCTGGATGTTGTCACGCAACACCTTTCGATGACGCTTGGCGCCACCCTTCCCCAGCCCTTTGCCACGGCCAGACATGACGGCTTCCGAAGTTTCTGCTTCTGCTTCGAAACGCGCCCGGAAAGCGAATGCTCGACACGATCGAGTCGCGGTGTCGGCGCCGGCCCGCGAGACTGAGGAGGAAGGCGAACGGCGCACGCCGGTTGGTCGGCGGCCAGCTCGTCTCTCTCTCCCTCTTTTCTTCGCGAGGAGCGCGTTGGCCGCGCAGGTTGCTGCACTGACTATTTTTCTGCACTACAAGATTGAATATACACGGCAAACATGCTTTCGTTTGTTTGTTTGTTTTTAATTCTTTTCTCGTTACTGTTGCTAAGTTTCTTGCCCATTCATTCACGCACCCTTCACTGCTGCAAAATGGCGTATCAGTCGTATCAGCTGCCCCAGCGGCAAGGAGACATCAAACCGAGTAAGCGACAATTCATGTACGCGTACGTACAAGCCCAGCGGATACAACGCGTTCGCTAAAAAACGTTTCATCGTGTCCACTGAACATGACACACGCAATATTTGTCAAAACTCACAGCTGCAACAGCTCACCTGTGTGCCGCACGTAAATAAACTGCACACTTAACACTTTGCGACTACTCGTCCCCGGCGTGTGCCCCCCCCCCTCTTTTTTTTTTTTCTTTTCTATGTTCTCGCTTTCTCTCTAATCACATCAATGCCTCATTTGCACGCACGAAACCCGTTTCACGGCGTCACTTTGACGCCATCCTTGTCGCCAAACCAAGGGACTAACACACGCGGTCCGGGCACGGCCTCATGGCCGGAAATTTCTAAACAAAGCGTGCTCGCGTTGTTGTGGACGCCGGCACGTGAAATTCGGCAAAGTAACAGCACCTTTGGCTGGCTACGCGTGTCTCAAATTTTACTGTGGCAGCTCCACTACATATCGCGATACGGCAGTTTCACCGAAGCCACGCAACGCGACCGCGCTCATTTCAGCATTCACGGGGACGGCAGAGAGTGAGAGCGCACCTCCTCTCGGGCGCGCCTCTCCTCCCGTAAACACGGACTGTCAAGCGGTCCGGTCGCAGCGAAGTTTCCCCATCTCCTTGCGGGGTGGTTCAACACCTGCCCGTTTCAAGTGCACGGTTGCACTGTGAGGAACCCTGCAAGGGTCACGCAATTACAGGCAAAACAGCCCTAACTCTAAAGCGCCTTACATAGGACGAGATTGGAGCGTAAAATGCACCACCCTTTATGCATTCTTTCTTCTTTACAGCGTTGGAAGAGTGTTCGTTCGCTGCATGTTTTACGCATGCGTACTTTCGCTTACATAATACCTTCGGAGGCTGACAACCTGTTAAGTAATCTATCAACGACTATCCGGACGGCATCAGCTGTGCAAAGAAGATTTGCAGTTGGCCTTCCAGAGCCGTCCAGAGCACACAAAGTAGGTCTACACATCGTGGCAACCAATATTTCGAAAAAAGTGAATTGCGTAGTATTATAAAGAATACAACTTTCAGAATGAGCAAAACTGCTTGGTTTGACCAAAGTACAAAGAGGTGCGATTTATACCACATCGATCCATTTATTGAATTAAAAATTACGCTGGCATTAGATAGAATATCGGAAACTCTAATTGACCGATTGAGGCTAGGCACGGCATACACAAAAACATTTGTTTTTTTTTTTTTCTTTGCACAGACACGGCAGAGCTGAAAGTCCCGAATGCGAATGCGGATTGATAGATGAAGACGTATGTCACCTTCTCGTAGACTGTCCACATCACGAGACGCCGTCTTAAGTCCGAACAGTTGGCATTAGACCGCAGACCGTTTAACATGAAGAAACTTCTGGGTCCGTGGCCTACTCGAGTTTTACAGTCGCACGCTTTAAAAGCATCAACACGTTCTTTACAAGACAGCGGGATTGCTGATAAGTATTAAGAAATAACGAACTTTCATTTGTAACAAATGTACTTATTATGTACAGTATCACGTGACTCTCATCATGTGTGTGTTGTGAAATGAATGACGTGTCGACAATTATGTACACACGAGCGAATGCATCTTTATACGGACCAGACGTGTGCTCTACTGTTTTGTGCTGGTGGACCGAATATTATCGAGGGACATTATATCAGAGACTTCATTCATTGACTTTCGAACATTTACTTACCATTGTGTTCTGATATGTGCGTATAAGTGTAAGTGTGTCTTTGCATATCTCTGCCCGAGTTTTCTACTTTCCATGCACTGCTTTGTACGTTTTGCTTCAAGATACGTGTTCAAGTTTAACTCAACGGCCAAGGAGTAGCCGGCGCCATAATGGTGCGCCGACATCTCCTTACATATCATATCAATAAGAAAAAAAGATGCGCGCCAATGCCCATCTATTGTATTCCCTTCTCACGTGCCCCAATACCAAACTGCGCGTGCCATTTCTGTGGTGCAAGTGTGTTTAAGTAGTCGCAGTTTCATCTTTCACAATCATGAGGGTTCCCATATTGAAAGTATTCCTTCCCCGAACTTGTGGCAGGGACGCACGATGCGAAATTACAAAATGATCGCGCTTGAAAGCTTCATACAAATGCACTGTCGACCCGCCGAACATAGTCAGTAATCTAAAACAAAGCGGAAATAAACGGTGCGTCCGCTCATTCATTTAAGGTAAGTTTCCCACCACATTCCGAATGGAACGTACCACTCATTTGTGCCTAGCACAGGCGCATTTGTTCTTTCGAAGAGAACACAGTGTTCCGCTACACCGTGTGATTATGTAAACGTCAAGCCGAGCAGTGTCGTTTGCTGGCCGGCCTGGCTATGTTTCTTTCGGCGACGCGCAAACGGAGCACTCGGTGCGAAAACGGGAAATGCCCATACCTCGTGTCGACCGCCTTTCTTTACTGGATTTCGTACTTCTTTGTGCACTATATAAATCACCTGCGTGGTACCCCTGTCATGCGTACGCACAGTTTTGTTTTTTCCTTCACTCGGGCTGTCGATACTTTGCTTTCGGACAATAATTAGCATGCAGTCCGCCGCCACGCTTTTCTGCTTCTACAGCTATTGTCACATGCGTCTATATATTTCTCCCCTATCTTTTCTTGCATCAATGCTTCCGCACATTTTTCACCGCGCCACGCACTTTAAGCTACATTCACTCCTCCTACAGTCTCGAAACGGGCCTGCCCTGCGCTCTCAAGAAATAAATGCCCCAATTTCGTAAACAAATGAATGGCGTGGCAGAGAAGGAACTCTGCGCTGTCTGATGAATGTGGCTGTACCCTTCACATCGGGCGGCAGCTATCACCACCTAGCCATAATGCTGACCTAACAAACAGCTACATTTATCTTGTTTTTTTTCTCTCTTTAAATAGTGAAGTATAGGACCGCGGTGCTTTGCAGTGAATGGTTTAGTTTTCACTCTTGCCTTGACTTTAGCCACCAATAAGATAACCACCTTCTAGTTAATTCTACCCGCCTAAAGTCTATTTTGCCCTCCCCCGTCTCTAAACCCCGGTGCTTTTGAAAAACTCTGCGCCATCATTCTAAACTATAAGGTGAAGCCCTTTACATAGCATTATCAAGTGTTCGGCAGTTTCCTTCTCTCCGCATGCACTGCATACCGTGTATACCCCTTCATATTTGGCCCGACATGTCGGAGTTGCTCGGGCAAGCGCTGACGCGAGTTTCCTATTCTATCATTTCCCAAGAGCTGAACACACTCGAGTTCATGTTACCTTTTTTTGAGAGAAGCGGCCACCTTCCCCCTGTTTTTTTTTTTTTTTAATTACCACGCTCCTGGTTTTGTTTTCCCTCCATTACCGTACTTGTGGCACTTTTCTCCGCGCACTCGGTCTTCTCTAATTTACCTGTTCAACCTCCCCGAGCACACACGTCGAGCGCGGCACACCAACGCTCCTGCTAGCGGTGTTCAACAGAGAGAAGAGGATGGATTCGGAGCCGAATCTCTCAGCACAACCCCTATGCCGACGCAGACAATTTGGGTGGCTCTGAGAAGAGCCGTTGATTTGTCGTTGCTCGCTGTGGCCCACGACGCACGCCTACTTGGAGCTGGTGTACTTGGTGACGGCTTTTGTACCCTCGGACACCGCGTGCTTGGCCAGCTCTCCGGGCAGCAGCAGGCGCACCGCGGTCTGGATCTCCCGGCTCGTGATGGTCGAGCGCTTGTTGTAGTGAGCAAGGCGTGACGACTCGGCGGCGATACGCTCGAAGATGTCGTTCACGAAGCTGTTCATGATGGACATGGCCTTGCTGGAGACACCAGTGTCGGGGTGCACCTGCTTCAGCACCTTATAGATGTAGATGGAGAAGCTCTCCTTCCTGCGGCGCTTCTTCTTCTTCTTGTCCGTGGCGCGCACATTCTTCTGCGCCTTGCCGGCCTTCTTGACGGCTTTGCCAGACGGTTGGGGAGGCATGATTTCACACAACACGCACGCGAGACCAGAGTCGAATGCGCGTGTCCCCCCGTCTCGCCGCGCTTAAATATGAGCGAGGGGTGTTGACGAGATCAGCACAACGCGCGCGCCCCATTGGTTCGCACGGCTTCTCTCTCTCACACTCTCATCCGTTCCCCGCGAGCGGCGGCGCGCGATGGTGGCAACGGAAACCATTCGAGCACGGCTCTCATCTCAGAAGGCAGCAGCTTTCTTCCTCTTTGAGCGGCGTCGTCCTCGTCTGAAGGAGGTGTTGGTTCGTGCGAGTGGGACGAGACCCGCTGTTCGCATGCGGTGACCCGGCGGACTCCTGCACAGGTTTTTCGTCGGTTTTCGCAGGTTTTTGGTGAGGTTTCTTTGTCCTTTTTTCTCCTTTTTTTTTTTTTTTTTTTTTTTTTTTTTTTTTTTTTTTTTTTTTTTTTTTTTTTTTTCCCTCAGGTTAGGCTAGCTCCTAACTGACTTGGTAGCCTCGTGGTGGTGGTACCACGATGACTACCAGTCTGCTCTCGCAGATTAGGCCGCGGGTGCACTACGCACGCGTGCCTAAGGGCGTCGGCAGTGCCGACATTTGCAAAGAGCTCGTGAAGCGCTTCATGCCCAGTGAGCTGACGTGTGTTCAGGATTATGGCTTAGGGAAGTTTGAGGTGACATTCGCGAATGACGAGGCGAATCGGCGGTTTTTAGACGATCCCGTCCTCGCCATTCGCGATGCGAGGATCAGGTTTCAGTACCGAGGTGTTCGGGTCAAGGTGGTGCGCATCATTGGCTTCCCGGCGGACGCGGATAAGCGCATCATAGTACAACTGTTGGAGAGGTTTGGAAAGGTTTTGGAAGTGGCGCGAGAGGAATCACCGTATCTGCCGGGGGTCTCGACCGGCGTCCTCATGATCAAAATGGAGATGCACAAGAGTGTCCCCAACCTGCTCGAGGTGAGGGACGTCATCGTCCAGTTTGAGTATGAGGGCGTCGCGCGGGTTTGCCGGCGCTGCTACAAGACTGGACACCATGCGGCGAAGTGCACTGTGCCACAGTGTGTGCGCTGTGGGGCTTTTGGTCACGACCAGTGCGCGGTAAAATGCAAGCACTGCGGCGGCGATCATGGCCCCTCACAGTGCAAGGCGCGGACGAATTCGTCGGCCGCCCCGCCTGTAGCCTCTTCTTCTTCCCAGGAGCAGGTGAGCGGCGTTGCGGAGGATCGGGAGGCTGCTCCGGGGGACGCCGAGGGCTCGACCCAGCCACAGCCGGAGCCCATTAGCGAACGGGCTCCAGGAGGGGAAGAGCAGGAGGCGGGGTCGGAATTAGCTGAGGCCCCCACCCTCTCTGCTGCCGCCGAGCCGTCGCCGGCCTCGCCTGCCGGTGCGCCCGGGACCAGCCCTGCTGACGCGCCTGCTGCCGAGGAGACACAGGAACCCATGAGCTGGACGGACGCTGTTCGGGGCAAGAAGCGGCGCGCCAACCGATCACCAGGGCCCTCCAAGGAGAGGCTGGCGGCGGCTCCGAGCGGCGGCCCCGGCAGCCCTAAGGACGACCTCCCGGTTCCGAAGCGAGCCGCAGCGACAGAGTCCGACGAGGAGTCCACCTCGTCGACTGTCACGGACGGTACCACGGGTGAGTTGAACAACAGTTCTTCTTGCCCTAACTGTGGACCAGGCAATTGCGAGTGTTCGTTAATGTCTAACACAGTGTACTCGTCCACGAACGAGGATTCCCTCTCCGAGGGGGACTCTCGTTCGTAGGTTTTATATTAGGTAGCTTTTCAGCAGCTGATACCTTCGAGTATCTGCTGTTTTCTTCTCTTCTGTGATTTTCTTTTCGCTTCTTGCCTATTCTAGAGTCTGTCTTCTCTCCTATCTTTCATCATGGCTTCTTCTCTAACTATTGCTACCTTTAATTGTCGGGGTATTACTAGAGCAGCGAAACAAGCTGAGGTCATTCATTTAGCTCGGTCTCGAAAAATAGACATTCTCCTTTTGCAGGAAACTTTTGTGTCTAAATTGCAACAGATTAAGAACTTTGACAGAACGTTTGGCACCAAATCCTACTGGAATTATGGTGGCGCACATTGCCGGGGAGTTGCTGTCATTTTAATGCCACGATTCACCGGTTCTGTGCTACGCTACGCCAGGGATTCGGACGGCCGTGTTCTGTCAGTGGATCTTGACTCTGGCGTTAGAATTGTGAATGTGTATGCTCCAGCAAAGCGCGGACAGCAGAAAGATTTCTTTAATTCCCTAGATTCTTATCTAGTTGGCCCTTCCCGTGTCATTTTAGTAGGCGATTTCAACTGTGTTTTAGAAAAAGCGGATCGCGTTTCCCTCAAAGGAACTCCAAAGTTTAGAGACGGAAACGGCGAGCTAGAGTTGCGGGAGCTTGTTAAAGAGCTGGGGCTTGTCGATGCTTGGCGGTCCCTCCGTCCTCTCCAGTCAGGCATGACTTGGACGGGGAGGGGGAGCCGCTCGAGGATCGATCGTTTTTATGTCTCGCCCTCGCTTGCTCCTGGCATGCACTCTAGCTGGCTGTGTTCTTCCGCGTTGAGTGACCATAGCCTTCTTGCACTGAGATTTGCCGACTCTAGTTTGGTGCCATGGGGCAAGCGACCGTGGCGTTTAAATCCACGGCTCCTTAAAGATAAGGACGCCACAAAAGATGTGGCGACCTATCTCATCGGTTCACTCCTTGGCGACCAAAACTTAGGCGGTAGCGATTGGGACACGGTGAAGGCCGGAGTCGCGGAGCGCTTTCGGGATTGGGGCAAGAGGCGGGCGCGGGAGGAGCGCGCCGAGATCAAAGCGGTCTCTGACGCGATCCTCCTGCTCTCAAAGCCATTGTCCTGCGGCCTGGGGGTAACCGCGGCTCTTACTTCACTGCGCAAAGAATATAGAGTCCTGCTCCAGCGACGCTGGGACCGCTTGCGGGCCACAGCACGCGCAGAGCAGTGGGAAATGGAGGCTTGGTGCAGCAGAAATGTCCTTCGCAGACACTTGGCTAGGAAGAGCTCAGCGATAACCTCTTTGGTCGATCCTAACACAGGCGGCTTAGTGGAAACGCAGGACGAAGTATTAGAGGTGGCAAGACAGTTCTACAAGAACCTTTACGCCGAACCACCTCCCACTCCGTACTCGTTTCCTTTCACCAAAACTTACGAGGACTTTGATATTTGTGACACTCCCTTCGTCGAAGAGGAGGTGTTTGCAGCCCTTAAATCCATGAAGCATAATCGCAGCCCAGGTTCAGATGGTTTGACAGTCGAGTTTTATGTCAAGTTTTGGAGAGTTTTGGGGGGGCCTTTTACCACATTGGCAAACAGGCTTCTCCGTGAGGGGACCCTGTCAGCAACTCAAAGAGAGGGGCGGATCACTCTCCTGTGCAAGGATGAGACGAGACGCACCGACCTGAGAGCCTGGCGGCCCATCACCCTCTTGAACTGTGATTACAAGCTCATAGCTAAGTGCCTGTCCGTTCGACTCACTCCAGTGCTCAGTACTGTTTTGGGTCCGTACCAGGCGTGTTGTGTCCAAAATAGGTCGTGCCAACTTCATGGTTTCGCTATCAGGGACCTCATAGAATGGTCGAATTCTCGCAACCTAAGTGGAATCCTTTGTTCTTTTGATCAAGAAAAGGCTTTTGATATTATCAGTCACAAGTACATCTTCAAAGTTTTAAAGCAGGCGGGCTTCAGTTCAAAGTTCATCAGCATGGTCAGGGCTCTCTACTTTCGTCCTAGTTCTGCTGTTGTCATACAAGATCGCGTCTCGGAGTCGTTCGGTGTGTGCCGTGGAGTCCGACAGGGTGACCCACTGTCGCCCGCTCTCTACGTGCTCGCATTCGAGCCGCTCTTGCAGAGGCTTTCTAAAGACACCAGCATAGGTAGATTTCCCCTTCCGCCAGGTTCCCCCCCGGTGGCAATGTTTGCCTATGCAGATGACCTCTCTATCGTCGTCCCGGACGAGGCAACTGTTTGCACCGTCTTGGACGTTATGGAGGGGTACTGCTCGGCGAGCGGCGCCAGAATAAATAAGTCAAAGAGCGCAGTCATGTATCTGAACTGTGCTCCCTCCAGTCCACGTCCTGTACATGGGCTCCCCATAAAGAAACGCCTACGTATATTAGGTTTCCATTTCGAGCCAGATGGCCTGACTACCGAAAACTGGCGGTTAGCAAGGCAAAAGCTTACTGATAGGATTGAGGAACTCGGTGCCTTGTCTTGTCCGCTTACAGCCAGGGCCACGATAATTCAATCACTGTTGTTCAGTTTCCTCACGTACATAGGTTCGGTTATGCCAGTTAAACCCCACACCAAAGTTATCTTGGAAAAGAAAGTTTTCAAATTCTTTTGGGGTCGTGCCGCTCCTTTTGTGGCGCGCCCCGTGTTGAAGTTGCGCAGGGACGAAGGAGGATTGGGTATTCCCGACCTTAGCGTTGTGACCACGGCATTACATGTTAAATGGACACGGGTAGCTCTTGAGTCAGATATGCTCCTTACTAGAAGCTTTGCGTCTTATTTCCTGAGTACCAGGCTGAGGTTGTTCTCGCCTGGGGCATTTTCGAATTCCGTGCCTCGGGCGGGAACGCCTTCTGCCTTCTATGCAGGGGCCGCTTCTACTTTGGCCCGTCTCCAAGAGGTCGACCCCGAGATAGATTTAGATTCAATCGAACTCCGCGAGTTAGTCGATAGACTCGCTCCGGAGTTACCCGAATGCTACAGAGAACACGACCTGTCCGAATACAGTCCTAACTGGCGGTTAATTACTGCCAGTTTCCTGGACGCCAAGCGCGCTACATTCATGTATCGCCTGGCCAGAGATCGCCTGCCTCTAAGCTTCAGGCCTTTCACAAGAATTGCTCAACGAGGAGTGTGCCCTTTTTGTGGCACTAAGGAGGACCTGGTTCACGTGTTCTCTCAGTGCGCACTACCAGCTGCCCTCCATCGAAGGATAGCTAGCTTGTTTGGCCACCCAGGTGTTCCGTTCAACACCGTTCGTTTTCTTCAACCCCTGTCGCGACAAGCGGCTAAGCAATACGTGCTTCTGCTTGTTGAGTGCTCGTACCAAGTGTGGGTTGCACGGTGCTGTGCCGTCTTTGATGGCAAGCGACCCGGGCTTCTCGAAGTGCTTGCAAAAGTACGGAAGGAGGTCTGGTTCGTTCTCCACCGAGAGTGGCAGCGCCTTGGTGCAAAGAAGTTCTACGAGACGTGGCACCGTCCGGCAGTGATTTTCAGTGAGGCAGGAGGGCAGATAACCATCAACTTTTAATGATGGCTTTCTCTAAGGCTCCACGACTAGGCCTAGTGAGCCAGTCGCCCCCGAGTTTGGTCTGTATGGTCTTTCACCCGAGTTTTGCATGTGCTGAGGTGATCCTGTCACCTTGTCGGGCTTTACCCGCAAGGTCCGTGTTGGCCCCTTCTGTAGGCTCGGCTACTTTACTCGTCGAGGCGGAAGGTGGTTCCCTTCTTCGAGAAGGACTAAGCCGGCTTTCAGCCGTGCCGGTTTCCGTGGGTACGTTTGGTTTGTGTGCAGCAGCACTGGCCTCTGCACCAAATAGTAGTCCCGTAGACCCCACAGGACGGATTGTGTCTCACTGCGCCCTTGTGGTGAGGAGACGGGCCATGACCGCAAAACGCCTCGCGCTGAGCGATAGCCCATCCGCACTGTGGGGGTGTTGTCGCAGGCTCTCAGCCGCGCGACAGTGTGAGGGCACGGGCACTTTGGTTGTGGTGACTGAAGTTACCGCGACCGAAGGCAGCACCGCTGCCACTTTTTTGGGTACGTCCGCTTTGCGTGTGGTGGCGAGAGCTACCGTGCCGAAGGGTAGCCCCTATGTCAAGTCTCGCTGGGCCCTAGTGGTCAGGAGACGGGCCATGACCGCAGCGCGCCCCATGCGCCGCGATAGCCCACCCTGCCAGGGTACGTTCACTCTGCGCGTTGCGACTGAAGTTGCTCCGCCGGAGGGTAGTCCCTTTGTCGGGCCTCCCTGGCTTGTATGCCGGGAGGCAGGCCGCGTCTGTTGGGCGCCTGGCGCCGAACGGTGGCCCCCTTGCCAGGGCATGGCCGTCTGCCCGAAACAAATCTTCCCCCCACACAGCCCTGGGGGGAGGGAGAGCCGGGACAGACGTAGGATGATGATGGGTTGATGAGTTAAGTGTGACTCTGGGACAAAGCGTTTCGGCGCCGCGTCTCCTTCCTATCTGACAACGGCTCTTGTTTTCGGCAACCGGCGTCGTACCAAGCGAAAAGCAACACCATGTCCGGACGTGGCAAGGGCGGCAAGGCGAAAGGCAAGAGCAAGACCCGTTCTAGCCGCGCGGGGCTTCAGTTCCCCGTGGGCCGTATTCACCGCCTCCTACGCAAGGGAAACTACGCCGAGCGCGTCGGAGCTGGCGCTCCGGTCTACCTGGCTGCCGTACTCGAGTACCTGGCCGCCGAGGTGCTCGAGCTGGCGGGCAACGCCGCTCGTGACAACAAGAAGACCCGGATCATCCCCCGTCACTTGCAGCTCGCCATCCGCAACGACGAGGAGCTGAACAAACTGCTTTCCGGCGTCACCATCGCGCAGGGCGGTGTGTTGCCCAACATTCAAGCCGTGCTTCTTCCAAAGAAGACGGAGAAGAAGGCGTAAGCGAGCACCCCTTCCGCGCGCTCGCCGCATTCCCCAAACGGTCCTTCTAAGGACCACCCAAACAGGTGACGCGGCCGTGTTTCGCTTCGCAGTCACGATGGCTCTGTTCGTACCCTCAAGCGTGTTTGTTTTTCTATACTTTATATATATTTCCTCGCGACATCAGTTAGCCACAAGTGCGCGACGCCAAATGCTGCAAAGAGACAACCAAATCACGCAGCTCGGCACCGAAAAAGACAGAAAAGAGCATGTAAGCGTTGTCATTTCTCATTAAAAAAAAAAAAAAAAAAGCTCCACACGTAACCGTCTATCCTTACGATGACACCTGAACGGGTCAGCACAGGGACAGAGTAAATTTAATACCTTTGAATAGAAAAACAAACGTAAGGTAAAAAAAAAAAAAGAGAGAGAGAGAGAGAGAACCCGCCGTTAGCGCATTCCATTTGGTGCTTCTAACACAATTTATTTCGTCTATCTTGCTAGGCAGCGCAGCCACTATTACACAGAACACACAACACAAGCGCTTAACTTCAACTAAACGTTTATTGCAAAAAAAAAAAAAAAAAATTGTCCAGAATATGGCACAAAAACTTGTTCAGCTTCAAAAGAAATGAAAGGAAATGACACGCGATGATTTCGAGTGTGTTAGTGCACTCTCTATCGCGCTCACGCGGAAAGAACTGTTTTTTGGATGGGGTGATAGAGAATAACAGACAGTAATGTGCGGGACTGGCACGTGTGCTTTTTGTTGTCTACCTTTTACTATTCTTTTTCTCTGTTCACCCCCTTTATAAACTCTGACGTTTGCAATGAAAGTTCAGTTGAAGTTAAGCGCTTGTGTTGTGAGGTCTGTGTAATAGTGGCTGCGCTTCCTAGCGAGATGGATCCTTACCAACTGGCCCGATACAATTGTTTATTTCGTCTCTCGGTAAAACTTCATCACCTCCTACGAGTGCACCCAAAAGTTGCGCCGGGGTCCAGCAGCCCAAGTCACCATGGCGTTACGCAAACAGAAGCCCTCAAAAACACCTTACAAGCGGCGGGCAAAAAGGTAAACACATAAATGAAATTGACACACCACAGGGTCGCAGCACGGCTGCTGCACACACACCGACTGAAGCTAGCCTACCTTTTCTCTGTCTACTCATAATGATACACACTTTTACCTTGAATTTGTCAAAGCTGAGCCATTTCTTCGTAATAACGACGCGCCGACGTTCCGTTCTTCCGCGCGCTAGACAACGGCAGCCACGTACGTACAAAACATGACAGCAAAAGAGGGTGCGGCCGGAGTACGTGGCCTGGAGTGGTCTCGTAGCCAAAGCAGACACGTTGGTGGTCCTGAGAAGGACCGTTTGTTGTTGCTTGCCTGTCGACCGAAGCGCAGGGAGCAGCCCAACTTAGGCGCGCTCACCGCGAATGCGCCGAGCCAGCTGGATGTCCTTTGGCATGATGGTGACGCGCTTAGCGTGGATGGCGCACAGGTTGGTGTCTTCGAAAAGACCAACGAGGTAGGCCTCGCTAGCTTCCTGTAGGGCCATCACGGCAGAACTCTGGAAACGGAGGTCCGTCTTGAAGTCCTGAGCGATTTCCCGCACCAGGCGCTGAAAGGGAAGCTTGCGGATCAGCAGTTCGGTCGACTTCTGGTATCGGCGAATTTCACGCAGGGCCACGGTTCCAGGCCTGTAACGGTGAGGTTTCTTCACCCCGCCTGTGGCAGGGGCACTCTTGCGAGCAGCCTTGGTAGCAAGCTGCTTACGCGGAGCCTTGCCTCCAGTACTCTTGCGCGCGGTTTGTTTAGTTCGGGCCATGCTGCGTGCGTCCGATCACCTCGACTGACGGAGCGAAACTGCGCTCCTGCCGGAGATCGGCAAAAGCGGCTTCGCCGCACGACCCATCTCTCTCCCTCCCATTGGCCGAAGCGTGAGAACCCGTCCGCGTGCGAGCGCGGAAGCGTACGCCAGGATGCTGGCTGGCGCTCATTTTCGGGCAACCGTGCAGTTCGCGGCTGCAAAGAGGTACACCGAAACGAAACCACTACCGCTGTACAATACAGCCTGCTGCGCATTTCTTTCGCCTTCCAGGCAACACATCAATCGACGCTGTAGCTCGTCGCTTCCCGAAGCGGCGCGACGGAGTGCGAGACGCCACCATTCACGCCAACAGCGCGCATCGCACTAGAGCGCCTCGCATCACCGAGGGCAAATGCGCACTGCCACGCCAAAAAAACTTGCTCCTTGCGTTGTCGCTTATTTGCGACCATTACGTAGATGGGCGAAGACGACGAGAGACCACCGGCAGTGTTGGTATATGCATACACGTCCGCGCAACGACAAGGAGTAAAACGCAACAAAACATTCTAACACAAACACCCCGTACATCCAACTGCCACTGAGCGCGCCTACTTGCTCAATCGCAGACAGTAACGGGACTCAATTTTATCTTCCTTTCCCTCTTAAGAATCACTCATACATACTTGCCAAACTACTAGGTGCGCTCAATGGCGGTTGGATGTACGGGGTGTTTGCGTTCGAATGTTTTGTTTCATTTTTACTCCTATTCCCTCGATATGTCGTCTCACTCTGGCTTCCCTCATGTCTCTTTCTCTACACTTTTATTCCCACCCTTTTAATCCCCCCTCACCCCCCATCCCTTGTGAGCTACCGCTGAGGTGTCGCATCCTGATGCAGACAGTTTCGGGGCTCACTTTCCTCTTCTTTTCCATCTTACACATCAGCAATCCCCCCCCCCCCCCCCAACCTCTAAGTGCTAAATATGTGGCACAAAAAGCAGGAAATGGACTCAATGAAAGGGTGAAAAATAATAATCATAATAGAAACGAAGATCAACACGCGCCTCAAAAAGCCCCATTCACTCCTCTTTCACATTTTCACGAGAAAATGAAGGTACACACATGGAGAACAATTTTTGTTATAGGTAGGCTTGCCTGAGCAGAACCACTGTCGTGCGCCTTGGTTACACATTCGACACGCCTCGTCCTGTGCGGAGGTGGGTGGGAAACCAAGGGTGCACTTGAAAATGCAATGCTCGTGGGTTGGTGTCGCCATCTGACGGCAGGCTCACGCGAGCGCGCCTTGCTTTCGAATTTCCCGCGCTCGAACCTCTCGCGTTTACATCATGGGCTAGTCCCCCCCCCCCCCCCCCTCTCGCGTGGGCGGCGAAGCCAGCCTCCCTAGAGTGACCACCTCTGCCGGCGAAATGGAAACACTTGTTGCGTAGCTGTCCGTCCAAGTAAAGCTTTCACAACTGCAGTGTTCGCAGCACCAGTACAGTACATGAGTGCCACTTCTATCAAGTGCAGCTTCCCTCAGCACGCTGCATGGGCAGCGCTTATTGTGTACTTGCTTCTGACTTGCGCAGAAATTCTGTTTAAACATCCCCTTCCACTTTTCTTTCTTTTTTTTTTGTATTTTGCAGCTCGGCAGCGCCAGGTGTGAAAAAAAAAAACAAACAAAAATTATTAGGCGTGACAATGTACACAATGTGTTATTGAATGGGGCACTTCTGAGTGCACAGCGGGCGCGGTAAACACGACCAACCTGTCACAATCAATTTTTTCATTTGTAAGTACACATCCCTTCTTCGTCTGGGTGCCCCACGGTAGAACATAGTGCGTTTTTATTTATTTTGACACAACGTGACGCGATCGTGTAGTGGGCATTCCAAAGAAAAAAGCGAGTTCGTGCTTCCTGAGCATAGTCGTGTCTCCAAGAATGCAGTGACCAGGGTAGAACGCTGCGCTCGGCTTCTTCCTTCGCGCGATAAGGTAACTAGGCGACGTTCGCTTGACGGGCCCGTTTTAGCAGCTTGGCTTGCAGGAAGGAGAGGAAGAACTCGCAGATGCGGCGATTGATTCGTGCATGCAGACCCAGGAGAAAGACGACGACGCGAACGAAATGCGGTGAACGTGACAAGTACCCAGCGCGATCAAGCTACTACTACACGAGGTGCTGCTCACCTGAGCGATGACGCAATGATATTGCAAAGAGGGACGGACGGGTATGGCGAACCGCTGGGATCACACTGCCGAAGCATCAAGTGGGTAGCCCTGAAGAGGGCTGTTGTGTTCTCGTTGGCTGGCTGCAGGCGACGCCGCTGGCTTCTTAGCCTCCGAATCCGTACAGGGTGCGGCCCTGACGCTTGAGGGCGTACACGACGTCCATGGCTGTCACGGTCTTCCTTTTGGCGTGCTCGGTGTAAGTGACGGCATCGCGGATCACGTTCTCGAGGAACACCTTGAGAACGCCGCGAGTTTCCTCGTAGATGAGGCCAGAGATGCGCTTGACACCGCCACGGCGCGCCAGACGACGGATGGCCGGCTTGGTTATGCCCTGGATGTTGTCACGCAACACCTTTCGATGACGCTTGGCGCCACCCTTCCCCAGCCCTTTGCCACCTTTGCCACGGCCAGACATGACGGCTTCCGAAGTTTCTGCTTCTGCTTCGAAACGCGCCCGGAAAGCGAATGCTCGACACGATCGAGTCGCGGTGTCGGCGCCGGCCCGCGAGACTGAGGAGGAAGGCGAACGGCGCACGCCGGTTGGTCGGCGGCCAGCTCGTCTCTCTCTCCCTCTTTTCTTCGCGAGGAGCGCGTTGGCCGCGCAGGTTGCTGCACTGACTATTTTTCTGCACTACAAGATTGAATATACACGGCAAACATGCTTTCGTTTGTTTGTTTGTTTTTAATTCTTTTCTCGTTACTGTTGCTAAGTTTCTTGCCCATTCATTCACGCACCCTTCACTGCTGCAAAATGGCGTATCAGTCGTATCAGCTGCCCCAGCGGCAAGGAGACATCAAACCGAGTAAGCGACAATTCATGTACGCGTACGTACAAGCCCAGCGGATACAACGCGTTCGCTAAAAAACGTTTCATCGTGTCCACTGAACATGACACACGCAATATTTGTCAAAACTCACAGCTGCAACAGCTCACCTGTGTGCCGCACGTAAATAAACTGCACACTTAACACTTTGCGACTACTCGTCCCCGGCGTGTGCCCCCCCCCCCCTCTTTTTTTTTTTTCTTTTCTATGTTCTCGCTTTCTCTCTAATCACATCAATGCCTCATTTGCACGCACGAAACCCGTTTCACGGCGTCACTTTGACGCCATCCTTGTCGCCAAACCAAGGGACTAACACACGCGGTCCGGGCACGGCCTCATGGCCGGAAATTTCTAAACAAAGCGTGCTCGCGTTGTTGTGGACGCCGGCACGTGAAATTCGGCAAAGTAACAGCACCTTTGGCTGGCTACGCGTGTCTCAAATTTTACTGTGGCAGCTCCACTACATATCGCGATACGGCAGTTTCACCGAAGCCACGCAACGCGACCGCGCTCATTTCAGCATTCACGGGGACGGCAGAGAGTGAGAGCGCACCTCCTCTCGGGCGCGCCTCTCCTCCCGTAAACACGGACTGTCAAGCGGTCCGGTCGCAGCGAAGTTTCCCCATCTCCTTGCGGGGTGGTTCAACACCTGCCCGTTTCAAGTGCACGGTTGCACTGTGAGGAACCCTGCAAGGGTCACGCAATTACAGGCAAAACAGCCCTAACTCTAAAGCGCCTTACATAGGACGAGATTGGAGCGTAAAATGCACCACCCTTTATGCATTCTTTCTTCTTTACAGCGTTGGAAGAGTGTTCGTTCGCTGCATGTTTTACGCATGCGTACTTTCGCTTACATAATACCTTCGGAGGCTGACAACCTGTTAAGTAATCTATCAACGACTATCCGGACGGCATCAGCTGTGCAAAGAAGATTTGCAGTTGGCCTTCCAGAGCCGTCCAGAGCACACAAAGTAGGTCTACACATCGTGGCAACCAATATTTCGAAAAAAGTGAATTGCGTAGTATTATAAAGAATACAACTTTCAGAATGAGCAAAACTGCTTGGTTTGACCAAAGTACAAAGAGGTGCGATTTATACCACATCGATCCATTTATTGAATTAAAAATTACGCTGGCATTAGATAGAATATCGGAAACTCTAATTGACCGATTGAGGCTAGGCACGGCATACACAAAAACATTTGTTTTTTTTTTTTTCTTTGCACAGACACGGCAGAGCTGAAAGTCCCGAATGCGAATGCGGATTGATAGATGAAGACGTATGTCACCTTCTCGTAGACTGTCCACATCACGAGACGCCGTCTTAAGTCCGAACAGTTGGCATTAGACCGCAGATCGTTTAACATGAAGAAACTTCTGGGTCCGTGGCCTACTCGAGTTTTACAGTCGCACGCTTTAAAAGCATCAACACGTTCTTTACAAGACAGCGGGATTGCTGATAAGTATTAAGAAATAACGAACTTTCATTTGTAACAAATGTACTTATTATGTACAGTATCACGTGACTCTCATCATGTGTGTGTTGTGAAATGAATGACGTGTCGACAATTATGTACACACGAGCGAATGCATCTTTATACGGACCAGACGTGTGCTCTACTGTTTTGTGCTGGTGGACCGAATATTATCGAGGGACATTATATCAGAGACTTCATTCATTGACTTTCGAACATTTACTTACCATTGTGTTCTGATATGTGCGTATAAGTGTAAGTGTGTCTTTGCATATCTCTGCCCGAGTTTTCTACTTTCCATGCACTGCTTTGTACGTTTTGCTTCAAGATACGTGTTCAAGTTTAACTCAACGGCCAAGGAGTAGCCGGCGCCATAATGGTGCGCCGACATCTCCTTACATATCATATCAATAAGAAAAAAAGATGCGCGCCAATGCCCATCTATTGTATTCCCTTCTCACGTGCCCCAATACCAAACTGCGCGTGCCATTTCTGTGGTGCAAGTGTGTTTAAGTAGTCGCAGTTTCATCTTTCACAATCATGAGGGTTCCCATATTGAAAGTATTCCTTCCCCGAACTTGTGGCAGGGACGCACGATGCGAAATTACAAAATGATCGCGCTTGAAAGCTTCATACAAATGCACTGTCGACCCGCCGAACATAGTCAGTAATCTAAAACAAAGCGGAAATAAACGGTGCGTCCGCTCATTCATTTAAGGTAAGTTTCCCACCACATTCCGAATGGAACGTACCACTCATTTGTGCCTAGCACAGGCGCATTTGTTCTTTCGAAGAGAACACAGTGTTCCGCTACACCGTGTGATTATGTAAACGTCAAGCCGAGCAGTGTCGTTTGCTGGCCGGCCTGGCTATGTTTCTTTCGGCGACGCGCAAACGGAGCACTCGGTGCGAAAACGGGAAATGCCCATACCTCGTGTCGACCGCCTTTCTTTACTGGATTTCGTACTTCTTTGTGCACTATATAAATCACCTGCGTGGTACCCCTGTCATGCGTACGCACAGTTTTGTTTTTTCCTTCACTCGGGCTGTCGATACTTTGCTTTCGGACAATAATTAGCATGCAGTCCGCCGCCACGCTTTTCTGCTTCTACAGCTATTGTCACATGCGTCTATATATTTCTCCCCTATCTTTTCTTGCATCAATGCTTCCGCACATTTTTCACCGCGCCACGCACTTTAAGCTACATTCACTCCTCCTACAGTCTCGAAACGGGCCTGCCCTGCGCTCTCAAGAAATAAATGCCCCAATTTCGTAAACAAATGAATGGCGTGGCAGAGAAGGAACTCTGCGCTGTCTGATGAATGTGGCTGTACCCTTCACATCGGGCGGCAGCTATCACCACCTAGCCATAATGCTGACCTAACAAACAGCTACATTTATCTTGTTTTTTTTCTCTCTTTAAATAGTGAAGTATAGGACCGCGGTGCTTTGCAGTGAATGGTTTAGTTTTCACTCTTGCCTTGACTTTAGCCACCAATAAGATAACCACCTTCTAGTTAATTCTACCCGCCTAAAGTCTATTTTGCCCTCCCCCGTCTCTAAACCCCGGTGCTTTTGAAAAACTCTGCGCCATCATTCTAAACTATAAGGTGAAGCCCTTTACATAGCATTATCAAGTGTTCGGCAGTTTCCTTCTCTCCGCATGCACTGCATACCGTGTATACCCCTTCATATTTGGCCCGACATGTCGGAGTTGCTCGGGCAAGCGCTGACGCGAGTTTCCTATTCTATCATTTCCCAAGAGCTGAACACACTCGAGTTCATGTTACCTTTTTTTGAGAGAAGCGGCCACCTTCCCCCTGTTTTTTTTTTTTTTTTTTAATTACCACGCTCCTGGTTTTGTTTTCCCTCCATTACCGTACTTGTGGCACTTTTCTCCGCGCACTCGGTCTTCTCTAATTTACCTGTTCAACCTCCCCGAGCACACACGTCGAGCGCGGCACACCAACGCTCCTGCTAGCGGTGTTCAACAGAGAGAAGAGGATGGATTCGGAGCCGAATCTCTCAGCACAACCCCTATGCCGACGCAGACAATTTGGGTGGCTCTGAGAAGAGCCGTTGATTTGTCGTTGCTCGCTGTGGCCCACGACGCACGCCTACTTGGAGCTGGTGTACTTGGTGACGGCTTTTGTACCCTCGGACACCGCGTGCTTGGCCAGCTCTCCGGGCAGCAGCAGGCGCACCGCGGTCTGGATCTCCCGGCTCGTGATGGTCGAGCGCTTGTTGTAGTGAGCAAGGCGTGACGACTCGGCGGCGATACGCTCGAAGATGTCGTTCACGAAGCTGTTCATGATGGACATGGCCTTGCTGGAGACACCAGTGTCGGGGTGCACCTGCTTCAGCACCTTATAGATGTAGATGGAGAAGCTCTCCTTCCTGCGGCGCTTCTTCTTCTTCTTGTCCGTGGCGCGCACATTCTTCTGCGCCTTGCCGGCCTTCTTGACGGCTTTGCCAGACGGTTGGGGAGGCATGATTTCACACAACACGCACGCGAGACCAGAGTCGAATGCGCGTGTCCCCCCGTCTCGCCGCGCTTAAATATGAGCGAGGGGTGTTGACGAGATCAGCACAACGCGCGCGCCCCATTGGTTCGCACGGCTTCTCTCTCTCACACTCTCATCCGTTCCCCGCGAGCGGCGGCGCGCGATGGTGGCAACGGAAACCATTCGAGCACGGCTCTCATCTCAGAAGGCAGCAGCTTTCTTGTTTTCGGCAACCGGCGTCGTACCAAGCGAAAAGCAACACCATGTCCGGACGTGGCAAGGGCGGCAAGGCGAAAGGCAAGAGCAAGACCCGTTCTAGCCGCGCGGGGCTTCAGTTCCCCGTGGGCCGTATTCACCGCCTCCTACGCAAGGGAAACTACGCCGAGCGCGTCGGAGCTGGCGCTCCGGTCTACCTGGCTGCCGTACTCGAGTACCTGGCCGCCGAGGTGCTCGAGCTGGCGGGCAACGCCGCTCGTGACAACAAGAAGACCCGGATCATCCCCCGTCACTTGCAGCTCGCCATCCGCAACGACGAGGAGCTGAACAAACTGCTTTCCGGCGTCACCATCGCGCAGGGCGGTGTGTTGCCCAACATTCAAGCCGTGCTTCTTCCAAAGAAGACGGAGAAGAAGGCGTAAGCGAGCACCCCTTCCGCGCGCTCGCCGCATTCCCCAAACGGTCCTTCTAAGGACCACCCAAACAGGTGACGCGGCCGTGTTTCGCTTCGCAGTCACGATGGCTCTGTTCGTACCCTCAAGCGTGTTTGTTTTTCTATACTTTATATATATTTCCTCGCGACATCAGTTAGCCACAAGTGCGCGACGCCAAATGCTGCAAAGAGACAACCAAATCACGCAGCTCGGCACCGAAAAAGACAGAAAAGAGCATGTAAGCGTTGTCATTTCTCATTAAAAAAAAAAAAAAAAAAAGCTCCACACGTAACCGTCTATCCTTACGATGACACCTGAACGGGTCAGCACAGGGACAGAGTAAATTTAATACCTTTGAATAGAAAAACAAACGTAAGGTAAAAAAAAAAAAGAGAGAGAGAGAGAGAGAACCCGCCGTTAGCGCATTCCATTTGGTGCTTCTAACACAATTTATTTCGTCTATCTTGCTAGGCAGCGCAGCCACTATTACACAGAACACACAACACAAGCGCTTAACTTCAACTAAACGTTTATTGCAAAAAAAAAAAAAAAAATTGTCCAGAATATGGCACAAAAACTTGTTCAGCTTCAAAAGAAATGAAAGGAAATGACACGCGATGATTTCGAGTGTGTTAGTGCACTCTCTATCGCGCTCACGCGGAAAGAACTGTTTTTTGGATGGGGTGATAGAGAATAACAGACAGTAATGTGCGGGACTGGCACGTGTGCTTTTTGTTGTCTACCTTTTACTATTCTTTTTCTCTGTTCACCCCCTTTATAAACTCTGACGTTTGCAATGAAAGTTCAGTTGAAGTTAAGCGCTTGTGTTGTGAGGTCTGTGTAATAGTGGCTGCGCTTCCTAGCGAGATGGATCCTTACCAACTGGCCCGATACAATTGTTTATTTCGTCTCTCGGTAAAACTTCATCACCTCCTACGAGTGCACCCAAAAGTTGCGCCGGGGTCCAGCAGCCCAAGTCACCATGGCGTTACGCAAACAGAAGCCCTCAAAAACACCTTACAAGCGGCGGGCAAAAAGGTAAACACATAAATGAAATTGACACACCACAGGGTCGCAGCACGGCTGCTGCACACACACCGACTGAAGCTAGCCTACCTTTTCTCTGTCTACTCATAATGATACACACTTTTACCTTGAATTTGTCAAAGCTGAGCCATTTCTTCGTAATAACGACGCGCCGACGTTCCGTTCTTCCGCGCGCTAGACAACGGCAGCCACGTACGTACAAAACATGACAGCAAAAGAGGGTGCGGCCGGAGTACGTGGCCTGGAGTGGTCTCGTAGCCAAAGCAGACACGTTGGTGGTCCTGAGAAGGACCGTTTGTTGTTGCTTGCCTGTCGACCGAAGCGCAGGGAGCAGCCCAACTTAGGCGCGCTCACCGCGAATGCGCCGAGCCAGCTGGATGTCCTTTGGCATGATGGTGACGCGCTTAGCGTGGATGGCGCACAGGTTGGTGTCTTCGAAAAGACCAACGAGGTAGGCCTCGCTAGCTTCCTGTAGGGCCATCACGGCAGAACTCTGGAAACGGAGGTCCGTCTTGAAGTCCTGAGCGATTTCCCGCACCAGGCGCTGAAAGGGAAGCTTGCGGATCAGCAGTTCGGTCGACTTCTGGTATCGGCGAATTTCACGCAGGGCCACGGTTCCAGGCCTGTAACGGTGAGGTTTCTTCACCCCGCCTGTGGCAGGGGCACTCTTGCGAGCAGCCTTGGTAGCAAGCTGCTTACGCGGAGCCTTGCCTCCAGTACTCTTGCGCGCGGTTTGTTTAGTTCGGGCCATGCTGCGTGCGTCCGATCACCTCGACTGACGGAGCGAAACTGCGCTCCTGCCGGAGATCGGCAAAAGCGGCTTCGCCGCACGACCCATCTCTCTCCCTCCCATTGGCCGAAGCGTGAGAACCCGTCCGCGTGCGAGCGCGGAAGCGTACGCCAGGATGCTGGCTGGCGCTCATTTTCGGGCAACCGTGCAGTTCGCGGCTGCAAAGAGGTACACCGAAACGAAACCACTACCGCTGTACAATACAGCCTGCTGCGCATTTCTTTCGCCTTCCAGGCAACACATCAATCGACGCTGTAGCTCGTCGCTTCCCGAAGCGGCGCGACGGAGTGCGAGACGCCACCATTCACGCCAACAGCGCGCATCGCACTAGAGCGCCTCGCATCACCGAGGGCAAATGCGCACTGCCACGCCAAAAAAACTTGCTCCTTGCGTTGTCGCTTATTTGCGACCATTACGTAGATGGGCGAAGACGACGAGAGACCACCGGCAGTGTTGGTATATGCATACACGTCCGCGCAACGACAAGGAGTAAAACGCAACAAAACATTCTAACACAAACACCCCGTACATCCAACTGCCACTGAGCGCGCCTACTTGCTCAATCGCAGACAGTAACGGGACTCAATTTTATCTTCCTTTCCCTCTTAAGAATCACTCATACATACTTGCCAAACTACTAGGTGCGCTCAATGGCGGTTGGATGTACGGGGTGTTTGCGTTCGAATGTTTTGTTTCATTTTTACTCCTATTCCCTCGATATGTCGTCTCACTCTGGCTTCCCTCATGTCTCTTTCTCTACACTTTTATTCCCACCCTTTTAATCCCCCCTCACCCCCCATCCCTTGTGAGCTACCGCTGAGGTGTCGCATCCTGATGCAGACAGTTTCGGGGCTCACTTTCCTCTTCTTTTCCATCTTACACATCAGCAATCCCCCCCCCCCCCCCCAACCTCTAAGTGCTAAATATGTGGCACAAAAAGCAGGAAATGGACTCAATGAAAGGGTGAAAAATAATAATCATAATAGAAACGAAGATCAACACGCGCCTCAAAAAGCCCCATTCACTCCTCTTTCACATTTTCACGAGAAAATGAAGGTACACACATGGAGAACAATTTTTGTTATAGGTAGGCTTGCCTGAGCAGAACCACTGTCGTGCGCCTTGGTTACACATTCGACACGCCTCGTCCTGTGCGGAGGTGGGTGGGAAACCAAGGGTGCACTTGAAAATGCAATGCTCGTGGGTTGGTGTCGCCATCTGACGGCAGGCTCACGCGAGCGCGCCTTGCTTTCGAATTTCCCGCGCTCGAACCTCTCGCGTTTACATCATGGGCTAGTCCCCCCCCCCCCCCCCCTCTCGCGTGGGCGGCGAAGCCAGCCTCCCTAGAGTGACCACCTCTGCCGGCGAAATGGAAACACTTGTTGCGTAGCTGTCCGTCCAAGTAAAGCTTTCACAACTGCAGTGTTCGCAGCACCAGTACAGTACATGAGTGCCACTTCTATCAAGTGCAGCTTCCCTCAGCACGCTGCATGGGCAGCGCTTATTGTGTACTTGCTTCTGACTTGCGCAGAAATTCTGTTTAAACATCCCCTTCCACTTTTCTTTCTTTTTTTTTTGTATTTTGCAGCTCGGCAGCGCCAGGTGTGAAAAAAAAAAACAAACAAAAATTATTAGGCGTGACAATGTACACAATGTGTTATTGAATGGGGCACTTCTGAGTGCACAGCGGGCGCGGTAAACACGACCAACCTGTCACAATCAATTTTTTCATTTGTAAGTACACATCCCTTCTTCGTCTGGGTGCCCCACGGTAGAACATAGTGCGTTTTTATTTATTTTGACACAACGTGACGCGATCGTGTAGTGGGCATTCCAAAGAAAAAAGCGAGTTCGTGCTTCCTGAGCATAGTCGTGTCTCCAAGAATGCAGTGACCAGGGTAGAACGCTGCGCTCGGCTTCTTCCTTCGCGCGATAAGGTAACTAGGCGACGTTCGCTTGACGGGCCCGTTTTAGCAGCTTGGCTTGCAGGAAGGAGAGGAAGAACTCGCAGATGCGGCGATTGATTCGTGCATGCAGACCCAGGAGAAAGACGACGACGCGAACGAAATGCGGTGAACGTGACAAGTACCCAGCGCGATCAAGCTACTACTACACGAGGTGCTGCTCACCTGAGCGATGACGCAATGATATTGCAAAGAGGGACGGACGGGTATGGCGAACCGCTGGGATCACACTGCCGAAGCATCAAGTGGGTAGCCCTGAAGAGGGCTGTTGTGTTCTCGTTGGCTGGCTGCAGGCGACGCCGCTGGCTTCTTAGCCTCCGAATCCGTACAGGGTGCGGCCCTGACGCTTGAGGGCGTACACGACGTCCATGGCTGTCACGGTCTTCCTTTTGGCGTGCTCGGTGTAAGTGACGGCATCGCGGATCACGTTCTCGAGGAACACCTTGAGAACGCCGCGAGTTTCCTCGTAGATGAGGCCAGAGATGCGCTTGACACCGCCACGGCGCGCCAGACGACGGATGGCCGGCTTGGTTATGCCCTGGATGTTGTCACGCAACACCTTTCGATGACGCTTGGCGCCACCCTTCCCCAGCCCTTTGCCACCTTTGCCACGGCCAGACATGACGGCTTCCGAAGTTTCTGCTTCTGCTTCGAAACGCGCCCGGAAAGCGAATGCTCGACACGATCGAGTCGCGGTGTCGGCGCCGGCCCGCGAGACTGAGGAGGAAGGCGAACGGCGCACGCCGGTTGGTCGGCGGCCAGCTCGTCTCTCTCTCCCTCTTTTCTTCGCGAGGAGCGCGTTGGCCGCGCAGGTTGCTGCACTGACTATTTTTCTGCACTACAAGATTGAATATACACGGCAAACATGCTTTCGTTTGTTTGTTTGTTTTTAATTCTTTTCTCGTTACTGTTGCTAAGTTTCTTGCCCATTCATTCACGCACCCTTCACTGCTGCAAAATGGCGTATCAGTCGTATCAGCTGCCCCAGCGGCAAGGAGACATCAAACCGAGTAAGCGACAATTCATGTACGCGTACGTACAAGCCCAGCGGATACAACGCGTTCGCTAAAAAACGTTTCATCGTGTCCACTGAACATGACACACGCAATATTTGTCAAAACTCACAGCTGCAACAGCTCACCTGTGTGCCGCACGTAAATAAACTGCACACTTAACACTTTGCGACTACTCGTCCCCGGCGTGTGCCCCCCCCCCTCTTTTTTTTTTTTCTTTTCTATGTTCTCGCTTTCTCTCTAATCACATCAATGCCTCATTTGCACGCACGAAACCCGTTTCACGGCGTCACTTTGACGCCATCCTTGTCGCCAAACCAAGGGACTAACACACGCGGTCCGGGCACGGCCTCATGGCCGGAAATTTCTAAACAAAGCGTGCTCGCGTTGTTGTGGACGCCGGCACGTGAAATTCGGCAAAGTAACAGCACCTTTGGCTGGCTACGCGTGTCTCAAATTTTACTGTGGCAGCTCCACTACATATCGCGATACGGCAGTTTCACCGAAGCCACGCAACGCGACCGCGCTCATTTCAGCATTCACGGGGACGGCAGAGAGTGAGAGCGCACCTCCTCTCGGGCGCGCCTCTCCTCCCGTAAACACGGACTGTCAAGCGGTCCGGTCGCAGCGAAGTTTCCCCATCTCCTTGCGGGGTGGTTCAACACCTGCCCGTTTCAAGTGCACGGTTGCACTGTGAGGAACCCTGCAAGGGTCACGCAATTACAGGCAAAACAGCCCTAACTCTAAAGCGCCTTACATAGGACGAGATTGGAGCGTAAAATGCACCACCCTTTATGCATTCTTTCTTCTTTACAGCGTTGGAAGAGTGTTCGTTCGCTGCATGTTTTACGCATGCGTACTTTCGCTTACATAATACCTTCGGAGGCTGACAACCTGTTAAGTAATCTATCAACGACTATCCGGACGGCATCAGCTGTGCAAAGAAGATTTGCAGTTGGCCTTCCAGAGCCGTCCAGAGCACACAAAGTAGGTCTACACATCGTGGCAACCAATATTTCGAAAAAAGTGAATTGCGTAGTATTATAAAGAATACAACTTTCAGAATGAGCAAAACTGCTTGGTTTGACCAAAGTACAAAGAGGTGCGATTTATACCACATCGATCCATTTATTGAATTAAAAATTACGCTGGCATTAGATAGAATATCGGAAACTCTAATTGACCGATTGAGGCTAGGCACGGCATACACAAAAACATTTGTTTTTTTTTTTTCTTTGCACAGACACGGCAGAGCTGAAAGTCCCGAATGCGAATGCGGATTGATAGATGAAGACGTATGTCACCTTCTCGTAGACTGTCCACATCACGAGACGCCGTCTTAAGTCCGAACAGTTGGCATTAGACCGCAGACCGTTTAACATGAAGAAACTTCTGGGTCCGTGGCCTACTCGAGTTTTACAGTCGCACGCTTTAAAAGCATCAACACGTTCTTTACAAGACAGCGGGATTGCTGATAAGTATTAAGAAATAACGAACTTTCATTTGTAACAAATGTACTTATTATGTACAGTATCACGTGACTCTCATCATGTGTGTGTTGTGAAATGAATGACGTGTCGACAATTATGTACACACGAGCGAATGCATCTTTATACGGACCAGACGTGTGCTCTACTGTTTTGTGCTGGTGGACCGAATATTATCGAGGGACATTATATCAGAGACTTCATTCATTGACTTTCGAACATTTACTTACCATTGTGTTCTGATATGTGCGTATAAGTGTAAGTGTGTCTTTGCATATCTCTGCCCGAGTTTTCTACTTTCCATGCACTGCTTTGTACGTTTTGCTTCAAGATACGTGTTCAAGTTTAACTCAACGGCCAAGGAGTAGCCGGCGCCATAATGGTGCGCCGACATCTCCTTACATATCATATCAATAAGAAAAAAAGATGCGCGCCAATGCCCATCTATTGTATTCCCTTCTCACGTGCCCCAATACCAAACTGCGCGTGCCATTTCTGTGGTGCAAGTGTGTTTAAGTAGTCGCAGTTTCATCTTTCACAATCATGAGGGTTCCCATATTGAAAGTATTCCTTCCCCGAACTTGTGGCAGGGACGCACGATGCGAAATTACAAAATGATCGCGCTTGAAAGCTTCATACAAATGCACTGTCGACCCGCCGAACATAGTCAGTAATCTAAAACAAAGCGGAAATAAACGGTGCGTCCGCTCATTCATTTAAGGTAAGTTTCCCACCACATTCCGAATGGAACGTACCACTCATTTGTGCCTAGCACAGGCGCATTTGTTCTTTCGAAGAGAACACAGTGTTCCGCTACACCGTGTGATTATGTAAACGTCAAGCCGAGCAGTGTCGTTTGCTGGCCGGCCTGGCTATGTTTCTTTCGGCGACGCGCAAACGGAGCACTCGGTGCGAAAACGGGAAATGCCTATACC
>NW_027465247.1:0-34290 GCF_043290135.1 Rhipicephalus microplus | reverse complement strand
TTAGGGACAAATGGTCGAACAGGATGTCGGAAGTGTCCCACTTTGACATGCGACGGAATGGAATCTCCTTTGAACATTATCTTTACACATCGGGTGTTTCCGAGGCGAAGTACATTCGCGATGAGAACTCCTTCGTTCGCTGGTTTTATGAGAGTTGGGAGGTCCGAGTTTGCTATGGCCAAATCAATGTCGTAGATTACTCCCGCCGTGCAGGCACCGTCCATTGGAATAACCGGTCGTACTTTGATGCCTCCCAAATCTGATACTCTGCGAAGCTTGTCTATGGCGCTGGCAGTCATTGTGTCCACAGCTAGAATATTCTTCCGCGTGTTCACCCGGATATCCTTAATGTCGTTTGGTGCTGCCCCCTCAAAGTACATAGAGAGAGCTTGCCTGTTTACTGCTCGAAGGCTGATGGTGGAGTCCTCGGGCATGAAGAGGATGGTGTGCGGCCAGCATTCTCCTTTTGACTGAGACGTTAATGTCCCTGCTGGTGAAGACGACTTGATACTTCTTCTTTTGGCCTTCCTGCTTCTCACGGTCTCGAAGTCGTCATCCGACGAGTCGTCGCCAGTGGCCGAGTACAGTTCCGTGTCCTCGCTGGTGCTCGAACAGGTGCTTCGTTTCCGCGACGAGCTTGCCAAAGGTGGTCTATGGTCGGACATAGCCGCAGAAGGCTCCACGTCCACAGCCATGATGCAGTGACTATCACCGTTGGCCTCACTGGTTCTGGGCCAGGCGCGCTGATTTACCGAGGAGCTCGCCATAGCAGACCTCTGGCTGGGCGGACCAGTGGATGACTCCGCGTCCGTCGCCTTGGGGCAGGGAGCAGCGTCTCCCGTAGAAAGCGAAAAACTTGATAACAATGCTCGGAGCCGAAAGCAGAAGCGTTCTATGAAGAGACCACTTCAACAACAACGACAAAAAGTATCGCTGTCTTTGTCTGGACTATGGCACCCTTCACAACAATATTCAATACCTGATCTTGGATAAGATATCTAATTTTGGTTTGATAGTGAGCGTGTGTGCTCAGCTGAGTTCGCTGTACTTTACGACATGACTCCTGGTGCGTGTAAATGGGCGCTGCTCATGGTGTTTCACGAGTAAAACGAGTATTGTCGACGTGAAAGAAGTACAGAGTTTGTCCAATGCCATTACATTACTTCAATTTGCTGTGGGAATAGCTGCGGCATCAAATATATGTTATGAGTTGAAAATTTAGGGCTCAGCAGGCTTGATACATTAAAACATGGTGTGTATTATTCTCTCCCTATTTGTTTGTTTTGTACGGCATTATATTTGATACTAGACGAGAGAACAATACCAGACACAGACGTTGTTCCTCACCAGATAATTTATTATTTAAAAGCTTTGGGATTTACGCAGTAATGCATTTCTTCTGTGAAAATGCTGATAATAGAACCCCTATTTTTGTGATTTTATTACTTTAAAACTCTGACTCACTTCTGGAATCATCTTCCTATTTTATTCACTCCCTAGGTCGAAGCTTCTGACAGGTGGTGCACACACGAGTGTCATGTGTTTTCCCGAAAAATGCCTTTCACTTCCAATCTCTCTTTAAAAAATGCTGGAAGATGAGGTAGAAGGTGTGACAAAACTTTATGTAGTTTCAATCAAACATTGTTGTACACATGAAAGGACGCCGGCCAAGGTGGAAATTTATATACTAACGTTGTGTCCTTAAAACTGGATCTGGACGTGTGGGGCTCAAACCTGAATAAATTGTCTTACTTACGCAAAAGGGGAAAATAGAAAACATCAGTAAAAAATTAAAAAACAGTGTTGGGACATAAATTAGTAAATATAACTTCTTTGATGTGACCTTGGTCAGGGACATATATTTTTGTTACAATCACGGAAGTTGGCAGCTCTGTTTCTTGGGTTTGTTTTTCTTTTCGTGTATTCGCGCTGTGAATTACAATTTAATCAGTAACAGAAACGTGTTGTCGGAGACGATGTCTGGAGCATAAAATTGACAAAGACAAGCTCCTTTCAGGTCCTGCTGGCCTTCCCTTGTCCATACGCTGCACAAAAATTGTAGCTTTGTCCTTCTGCAAATGTTCTGTCTTGTCAACCGGTGAAAATGTTTCCAAAACAAGCCTTGCGTTAGTTTTGAAGGATGAGAACACATTACTGGGTAGTTTTCTGTCTTGTATGCTATAAATCAATCAATCAATCAATCAATCAATCAAAGAGCTTTATTTTCAGCAAAAAAGCAAAAATTTTTGGTGAAAAAAGGTGGCTGAAAAAAAAACGTCCAATGAGAGCTTGACAAAATCCCAGCCACCAAATGGTGATGAAACAAGAGGGTGCATCATTTGATCTCAGAGAATAAAAAAAATCTTTTTTTTTTCAAAAAGAAATGCTGATCACTTCAAGTATGCGTTACAAAGTACAATGCGCAAACCAATACAATCATGCATGCACGAATAATAGAGTATATGAATTATGAATGATAAATAAAACTTCTTGCAAAACGCGTGTTTGTTCCTATGTTACAAAAAGCAAGTTTCAACAATTACGTAAAGAGCCCTCTTTTTCTTTTGGGGTGAAATAAGATATATCGTCCTTGCATTTTGAAAAAAATTATTGTTGTTGGGACGATGTTTCGGATGCGTTGCGTTCCACAGTGTGCGCGTGAGAATGTAACTTGCGAAGGTGGTTGATATCGGACATATATCGAACATACGTTTACTCTGGCCTAAACGATTCAGAAATGTTTACATATGACCTTTAATTGTGCTCAATTTCATCAAAGTTCAAGCATCATGATAGTTCGAGCATCATGAAAAGCCGTCGCCATGTAGTGTGATACGTGGCTTGGCTAATGGCCGTATCGTCACGTTTTCAATTTAAGGCGCAGTGGTCGCATTTCATTGGCGGTGGAATGCTGAAGGCCATGTACTGTGTGACTTCGATATATTGAGGAGAAGAAGAGGTCAATGAAAAATTCTATAATGCTCTAGTAATAACTCTGAAAGACTGCTCGTGAAATACTTGATTCCAAGACGCCACAAGAAATCTCGTCTTTCTTGTGTCTGTGTTTGCATGATCAGTCTCTTAGTACGAATACTTCCTGACTACTTCTTCTATCGAATATTATATCTTCCCGCACAGTAGAAAGTGCACATATGATGTAGCCTGCGAACAGTGAGGACAGGTGAATTACTATTTAGAAGACACCTACAACAGCCGAAACCCGACTTATAAGGTATGCGGCGAAGGGCTACCCGTGATCTCGGCACGCTGCATGTCACACCAAGCTAAGCTAGACCTGACGCTCTGGCACGTCGGCTACCTGTGAGTGCAAACGCACAGACGTCACCATGGTCTAGCTTCAATTTGCAAGTCAACAATGTGATGAAGTGGGGACTCTCAAACAACTGTTTCTGAGGCGTACTGTTTTTGGACTACTTCGGTAGCCACTAAGGAGCGACTACTATGCACACCAGCTGCTCACTGACAGCTGCGAGACGGGATGGAAGCTCCTCGCTCGCAGGAGGCGGGCTGTATAACACTATCAGAGTTTCTCGAGTAGACCTGCCTCGCCCGCTGGCTGCTCTCCTCTACCTAACAAAGACGGGTGCGACTATTTCAAAAATGTAAATCTCACAGAACTATGACACGTTACGTCACTCTCAGCGCATGTTTCATGCGAGACGCACGCATTCATTTGCATGCAAATGTAATGATGAACTTATGAAAGGTGTCGCATACATTTTGAGGGCAGCTTTATTCCGTAAGCTTTTATGAGATCACACCTAAAGATCGTTTTGGTGCCGAAATTGTCTGCACCCCCCTTTACCATCTCCGCGTGCCTTTCCTGGTAATAAGACAAAGAAATAGGATGTGCGAACAAGATTTGAAAGCAGGCCTTCTGCGTTGTAGTCGAGTATTCTGCCACAAAGCCATGCCAGGGCTTGAAACTCCTCGCGAAAATTATGAAAGTATTAATTAGGGCAACGAACATTATTTAGACATGTAATAGATGTTGCGAAAAGTAATATAAAATAGACATCCCATATCACATATTTTTTCATTTATGAGTTGTTAGAGCTTTTCATGCCTTGCAAAAACTGAGGTGAAGGTACAAAGGGCCAGACTAGGCCCTTGGTCCCACTCTCCCACTATTTTTCGCCATTGAATTATTCGCATCTGCACGTATCACTGAATAAATGCGGCGTAAATTCTACACTATGTCGCGAAATTGTGACTACTTGTGCATTGATTGTTGATTATTGGTATGTGGAGTTTAACGTCCCAAAACCACCATATGATTGTGAGAGACGCCGTAGTAGGGAGCTCCGGAAATTTCGATCACCTGGGGTTCTTTAACGTGCACCGAAATCTGAGCACACGGGCCTAGAACATTTCCGCCTTATCAGATATGCAGCCGCCACAGCCGGGATTCGATCCCGCAACCTGCGGGTCTATTTGTGCATCAGGGGCACTTCAAATCTACCTGTAAACCACGCCCCAAGCAACCTAACAGTAGGTTCCAGTAAGGCCGCTTTTCCAGGTTGCACTTCAACTGTGCTGCGTGTTTGGTGCGGGCCTGGCGTTTGGGTTATAAACTGATAATAACTATTGGCTCCTCGACGTTGTGCGAAGTTCGTTGTTAGAATATGGCTTCTTTGTTTCTGCGTTGCTTTTGCAGCTGATTGTTTCCTTTGAACGTTTTACTTTTTAGAGGCTGTACAGAGTCACCCACGGTGTCGCGTGCCACCTCAAATTGAGCATTGCAACAACCTCGTGCTCCAGTGGAGCTTCATACGGCGAGATGGGCGATGCGAGCAAAGTCTTGTGTGCCATCAATCACCGAACAGCTTCCAAACGAGAGCAGAATGCGAGGCACTCTGTCCACCAGGTATGGCAATAAATGAAAACCTACTATCTCGTGACACAGTACTTCCACAAACAGCAAAGTCAGCGATAACAGTGGATTTCGGCTTGACTTGCAAGTGCGTGCTAGTTAGTTTTCCTTTTTTATTCAGTTATAACAATTCTAAGTATTGCACCACTAAAACCTCCACGACCTCAATTGTCTCGCTGTTACTGACCATCTCTCGACGAACTTCAGAGCACACCACCTTGTATGATGTACTGGACTGTTCCAGCATTTGTTGTATCACTACGTCTTGGTTCTTGCGGACAAGTAGTGCGAACCATGTCGCAAAGCGAACCCGATGACGCCTACCTTTTAACCTACACAGGAAGTACTAGTGTATGTCAACAAGATATACTCCACGAGACAATATTAATTCGTGCAGTCGTAATAATAATCTGAATAGACAACTGTCTTATAAGGGGAGACTATAGCGCATGCGTGGATCCCAATTTAACGTTGCCGAAAGGTTGTGTCACTGCATCACATAGGAAGCAAGTTGCCCAAGCCATACACCTTTCTTATATACACTATAGCGAACTCTGATGCTAGTGTCTATGGGAGCTGCAACGCACGGCGCTTCAGCGAGCATGGGAATGATGGGTGGTACACACACTTGTTTAATTTTCGTACTTCTGGCCTGCTTCTGCCTCCGTATCTGTTCGTGGGGATTGATGCTGTTTTCCCACAAAACAAAAAGCAGCAAATGTTCGCCACCTCATTGTTTTAGATTTAGCTTTCCAAATCAAGTCACGAAGTTAAAAAGGGTTGATTTTTTTCAAACAAAACCGAAACACAGCAATAAACGTAGCCGCAAGTACGATTCGCCACCCGGAAGTACGAAGACTAGGCAAATGTGTGTACTACCCATCACCCCCATTGTCGCTGAACGATCGCAGCGACAGAGTCTACTCTAGTTAATTTCAGGAAACTCTACGGCCAAATCTACAAAAATACCACCTACTTTTACTATTTATTCCAGTATTTACTTTTCCTTGTTCCTTTTGTTTACTGACCTATGGTAGCCCTTTCGTCGCAAGAACAAGATTGGAGAACCCACTTGAAGTAACGAAGCGCTGCAACCAAGGTGCAACTGCTATTTGCATGACCCTTAAGCGTATACTACAAAAACAGTAGCGCAGCGAATCGTTGGCACACCGGACCCGTGCCCCTTCACCCGAATTTTTTTCGCCATAGCATACGCAGGCGAAACTGACCATTTACCAGCCCGGTTTTACATTAATTGAAAAAAGTTTCCTCTCCCGGCCCCCAGGAAATCTGCTTAATCCTCTGCAGCCAAGATTGATTCTCCGGTGTAATGAATTCTTCGTTACCTAGTAAGACGTAGGATGCTTCTTTTCCTGAATAAGGGTGCGCACACAAACACATCCACTAGAACAATAAAATGCACACAACATAAGAGGGTGTACCTGTCCTTACCTCACCTTTTATAATTGAACATTATTGGGATCTTTTGCCAGCCGGAAACACCACATTCATAAATTTTGTCCAATGTGGTGAAACTTCGACTCGTAGTATTTTCGTATGCGTGATAAGACAGCAACTACAACAACCGTGCCTGATTCGGGCTGTGAATGTTGGTAAGCAATGAACGGGCTGCCCTCTCTCATGTTCCTGCAGTTCCTAAACGAGGACCACCTGCAAGGACCGTCAAGTGCAGCTACTGGCTACTCCATATGGACCGCTGCAGCGCCAACTGGGAGGCATCGCGTCGTGACATCTTTGGGAGAAACCATGATTACATGGTCTTCACCGGATGTGGGTACCAGAAACGAGTGGTGTACATTTACAGTCTCCGGACGAAGTCGTGCAGAGGTAAGTGGTGAATCACATAGTAATATTGCCATTAATTAATTTACTTATCCTGACGGCTGTGAGCATATGATGAAATGAAAAAAAAATATTAAAAATCTAAATATTGTAAGTAAAAATCAATGGCTAATTGCCACCGGTTTCACGTATATAACATTCCTGCTTATTACCCCATCAAAAAATGGTGGCATTTTATGTTAGCGGGAGGTTTTTGCTCTCGAATGTGGGGCACAGTGCCAAAATATTCAGAACAACATTAGACCTTAGAAAATTACAAATCAGTTTTTGCCCATTATGAAGGCACTTGCAGCACATACTGCCGCGAGAAAAGAAATGAGTCTTGGATAAAGCCATGGTATACGCGTTTGGGCCCGTATAAACAAAATGAATGAATTGCCAGTGACATTTTAAAACAAGACCCAACAAAGTATTAAACAAGTTTACATGCACAATTTGCTGTAATATTGCCACGGGAATTTTTCCTTAACGGCGGCTGTGCGTGTCTTGTAACTGTCCTAATATGGTTGACGTAGCGCGAGGGGCGATGACGAAAGAAAAAAAAATTGGCCTGAATCTACTCTTTACACTGTAAATGTCGTCAAAAGACGATAGTTTTGCGTCTGGAGGGAGTGAACGAAACGTTTATTTGATGTTCTGCGCAAGATAATCGGTGAATGAGATTCCGAAGGCACTGCGTTAGAGTGCCCAGAGAGTGTAACGGAGGCGAACAAGCGCATCTAGGCACGTTAGGCACGAGTGCCATCTGGCAGTTATCTTCGAAAACGAAGGCATGCGCGACCACGGAGAAAGATGAGTGCCAGTCACGGAGGTGATAAGGTGTAGAATGCAAAGCGATGGGCAGGTGCCACCACCCTGCCGTCGTAGCGAAGCGTTGTAAACACCTTCTTGAGCATCGCGTTGCACTGTCAGCGCAGCGCGTTAAGTGCTACAGTCCTTAGAGTTACTTGTGTGTGCCTCTTCTTGTATAAATGCAGACATACAAAACATAGACATGTTGTTATGACGCCTCAGATATGCGCAATATTTCCTTTTTCGAATGACACTTGCACAACGATGAATGCTAAACCTAAAGCAATATTTGCGGGTGCTGCGGACCATGTTGGCCGTTTGGTGCCGTTTGAGATATCGTTAGGGCGGACAGACAAATGTATAGACAGACAGACAGATCAAAGTTTTTCCGTTGAAGGTCCCCAAGGAAGAATATCTTCTTTAATAGAATGTACACAATAGTTCTGCGCTTCTGCACAGAGTACACAGTTCGAGAACGTGTCTAGCCGATGAATAAAATGTGCGGCGTCACAACTCGACCTAACCCGCTTGGCTTGTTCCAAACAACTTGAACACGAAGCATACACACTCCTGCATTGGAAAGGAATAGTGGCAATGAATAAAGCAAAACTGTGTTTCTGAGTCGTGTCTTAGCATGGTGTGGCTGCAAATGCTATAGGGAATTTCGTTTGTACTTCAGCAAACACGGAATGCCATGTTGTGATAGATCATGTTTAGGTAGGTCGAAACCAGCATTATCTAATGAAGTCTTACAAGCCAGCCTATCACTGGGGCACTCGGAAGGCGAGGATGCTCATAGTAGCCTTTAGAGTTGAGGCACGTAAAATACTGGTTAGTGTAAGTGCTGTAAAATGCTCCTTTATTCATTTTTAAAGTGCCCATTAAAGGCATAGGCAACAATGATAGTCAATTTTAACTACACAATTGAATGGGAACACTGAGGTACGTGAGAAACTGAGATATTATCTTAGCAATGCAGCAAAAAGGCAAATAATGGCGGAAACCAGTGTGAGAACTGATAAAATGGCAAAAAAGGTCGGATGATAACTCGAGGTACTTCACCACAACTCTCAAAAACAAACAAGTAAATTTTATGAATTTAACGCTGTGCAAAGCAAACAAAAGCAGTCAAAACACCTATAAGGTGGTAGGCGTTAAAGATTAAAACACCTTCGCCACACATATTTCCGGACCTTCCTCGTTGCCATAGATAAGAGCTAATTTATCACTTGAAAAAACGTAATACTGTTATTTATATATCATGCCTTTTAAAGTTATAATTACTAGTTGTTTGAAAGGAGCAGTTTTCATGTATTGCAATATGTTAACTTGACATCAAGCTGCATTTCTTTGTCTGCAGTAAAGCCATGGTGGTGGAAGCTCCCTCGACCAAAAAAAATACTATTTGGTGACGCATTCATCCCTGCTATTGTCCAACCAGTGTCGCAAATATTCCCGGCATTTCCTGTAGCGAATGCACCTCTACAAATACCACACCAATTGATTCGTTAGTTTTGAAAATAAAACAATTTCATAACAGATACTTTAGTTTTTAGTGTGTCTTTACTAAGGCTATTCTTCAATAAAAACCGGCCACATGTGGTGGGAATGGTAAGTTTTACATTTCATAAGATATATTGTTGGCTAGGTTAATATACTTACCTTTATTTTCTATGCAAGTGAGAACATATTCCTTCATTCTACACTAAATTAGAAAATGCTGGTGGCGACTCATGGAAAGTTCTTAGTGTATTGACATCAATGTGCTTACTCTGTATTTTGCATCGATGAAAATGTGCGTGCTTCTAACCTGATGGGGCAACCACGAAAGTGCGAAATCCAAAGATTGATATTGATTGATATGGGGGGTTTGAAATCCTAAAACCACCATACGATTATGAGATACACCGTACTGGAGGGATCCGGAAATTTCGACCAGCTCGGGTTCTTTAACGTGCCTGTCGACAGGCCCGTGTGAGCACACGGGCCTGTCGCCTCCATCAAAAATGCAGATGCCATAGCCGTGATTCAATCCCGTGAGCTGCAGGTCAGCAGCTGAGTACTTAAGCTACTAGACGACCGCGCCGTGGCAAAATCTATACAACGAGGGCCATCTGAAAACATAAGCCTGTTTTTGTTTTGGAATGGTGATTCAAAGGAAAGAGAAAGTTTCATGTACCTGACGGGTCACAATTGTGCCGAAAAAATTCGGCACAATTCGGCACGTTCTGTGTACGAATGACCATAGCATTGGCCCAAATCTGCTTTCTCGGCAGGGCCGCAACGATGCTGGTAGCTTTACGATGAACACGTTTTACTATCGGCCACAAAACGATAACCGCTGTAACTGCTTATCGCTGTCATGATCGGTGAGAGGGAAGCAAGTCGTCCGTACGCGGAACTTTAGGGAGCACTAAAATCATCGCGCACGGACGCGCGAGCGCATTCGTCACGTGGTATTTTTTCTATAGCACGCGGGCCTAGAACATTTCTGCTTTAATCGGAAATGCAGCCGCCGCCGCCGGGATTGCAATGCATTTCTTTTCCTTGCGTGCTGCAGTTACTGCTAGCATATATATATATACATACATACATACATATAAATATATATATATATATATATATATATATATATATATATATATATATATATATATATATATATATATATATATATATATATATATATATATATATATATATCCTGGCAATTCGCAACTGCTTCGTCGTGTTTGTTTTCATTTTTTTATAATTTACTTCCCTGTAAAGATGTGTTCATTCGTGGATACTGACTGGAAACGTGCGACTTAGATCCCAGGAAATCTATGGTTAACATTAAAAAACACAAGTAAAATTGAGTATAGTCCTCTACGAAAGCATGTTACCAGGAGGGCAAGTAAAAGCTGTTTGAACGGCTTTAATAGCACTATCCTCCACGTACATTGGGCAGTACTGAAGCACGTGGCTAAGTACATCGTAATAAAAACGGTGTATGTTAGAAGATGGGTTTAATAGAAGATTTCATCTCGGCCATCGAAAAAGGTATCCACCTCACCACATCATTATACAAGGACGAACAGCAGCTGTCGTGGTCATATACTTGGCCTTATAACAACACATCAAGCCTACGTATCAAGGTAGTTGACATATCTAGTAACATAGGATAATTAAGGTTATTTAACAAATATGAATAGCTAGCTAACATTTTAAAAGAGTCAGCCAAGGATAGATACTAGCGGCCGCCATCGGCCGTGCGAGTCAACATTTGCCCTTACTACTATAGCTAACTACGAAATGGCCATATTAAGTAAGGAGTAGTCAACATTAGCCGACAGTGAAGATCAGATAAAACGAGCTGAACCTCATGAATTCTAACCACTGCTACCCGAAAGCTATTCAATATTACACTCCGTTTTATACGTACATGGATTCATACCAGTCAATGTCTTGAAGGGTATACCGAGATCTCGGCAGTAGTGCCAACAATATGATTTTATTTGAGCATCATACGAAGCGAAAATGTGAAACTCTTGCGACTTAGCACGCACTCTTTTTACGGCTGTGAGTTTGTTGTTGGAAATTTCTTATCCATCCGTTTTCTTCCTTGTGTTTATTCCTTGGAGCGTGTAGACACGATGTGCTTGCCCTCGCTAATTACAAAGCACTCCTTTTTTATAGGCGCCTGTATGCATTACGGCATAAGTGAAAGAAAAAAGGCCAGCCGAGTTTAGAAAGTTTTGTTTGTGCCATGACTATTCCTGCTGATGTCCGAGCGTGAGTGCCCAAGATACATCGCGTAAGCTACATTTTTCGAGGCTCCCGGTTAAGGTCCTGTCTCACTGGATGGTCCACTCCGGGATTATGAAGGAGACCAGAAGTGCACCGTGTTCAATAGCTGTTTACATAATATTTACTTTATTGACGCCTATATGATCAGTTACAGATTATATCCTAATTGCGTGTTCATAGCATGTTTTGTAGCTGACCGTCAACATCAATACTTATTAAAAATCACTGCTTATCCAGGAGTAAATGAAGCTGAGTGGGCGAAGCGCCTGTCATTCTGTCCATGTGTCTGTCCGTCCGTTCGTCTGTTTGTCTGTCCGTCTATCTCGCCGTCCATCTGTTCATCTAGTGAACACTCCATGTACCACATTGTCGCATCATTTTATATATATTTATCATATACAAGCACCACTATTTAGCGGACATTCTGAGGACTAAACAAGAGGTGGCTATACTACTACATACTACAAACAAGGGACGCACAGCACACGGCGTGAGGAGCTTCGCCCCTAAATACACGGGCTGTTTGGGCTCCGCGATGAAAGTACAAGACACCGTAGTCGGGCTTTGTGCACATCGCTTCGTTCATTGCCAGCCTGCCTTGTGTTTTAGGTACATGAATAAACCGTGCCGCAAGGAAACGGATGACCGTGCATGTGATGTCGAACGCTTCAAGCTACCATAGAATGCCTAATGTGGGTTCAGTTATTAGGTTTCAACTACTCCCTAAATCTTCCTCAATTTTTTTAAGGGCGAAGCTCCTTATAGCGTGGCTTGTGCGTCTCTCGTAGTACGTAACCACTAGTGGCACGTACCTGAAATAGCGGTCCTTACGATTTTGACCTTCAAGGTGGTTCCGGTGAGAGATTTCTTCTGTGCATTGTTGAACTATAAAAGATAGTGCTCAATGCACATGTTCATGGCTGCTAAGGGGGAATGAGAGACAGGAGCATTCGGCCTTTAGGTAACGCGCACGCTGCGATCCCCATTAGCAGCTATTGGCATGTACATTGAGCACGATCTGACAAGAAAGATTGCTACGTTATACTCGCTGGGTGCAACCTCCTTGGTTTTAGAAAGGTTTAGCGAGCGTTGGGACGCATAGCTTTGAATACAGTGAACTTGTATATACCATGAACTCGAGGTGGTTAAAGGTGGAAAGTAAACCCGAAGCGCAAGCCGTAAGAAAGTGTGCATGTGCCACCTCCCGTTTAGTCTTTAAAATGTCCGCTTGATGGCGGTGCTTCTATAAGGAGAATATATGATGAAAAGATGCGAGATGGTGGTACTTGAAGGGCTGAATAGATGGACGAACGGAAACACAGACAGATGCATGGATGGACGCATGAACGGACGCAGGCGCGGATGCATGGACGAACGCAGGGACGGACGCACGCATGGACGGGTGGATGGACGCATGACCGGTTACACAGATGTACGCAGGAACGGACGGAAGCAAGAACGAATGGACGGACGAATGCTTCGCCCCACTCCCCATCATTCACTCCATGGATATGCTGCCATTTTTTTTTATGAGGCAGTTTCTCAAAGTTTCACGGCTCTTTGGTTGGACACCTAGTTGTCACACAGGTGACCTGGGTTTAATTTTTACAGAAAGAGAAGTGTTTTTATTGTTTCTATTTTTTCCCACTGCAAGTCTTTCTTTGCGCTGTATATGGCTATCGTATAGTGTGTTCGTTTTTATGGGAAGCAGTTTCAAACAGTAGCGTGACTTTGAGGTAGAACACTACCTTGAGACGCAGATCACCAGGGTTCGATTGTCATTTCAGCTTGATATTCTTACTTCTTTATTTGCATTTTGGCGGGCCAGTTTACGTTTCATCGCTCACAACCGATGGGGCCGATGCCAAAGCCGCTTCCAGACACCAGAAGTTCAGTGAAAACAGCTTTTTAACATAATGTTGCTAATGCCATCAAGCTTTGTAGCCAGTGTTTTGTAGTGGCTGCTTGCCAAATGAAATAAGGTATAAAAAACTCCACTTTCCTTCTTCACAGCTTTTCTCGAAATGGTCGTAAGCATCTTTTCTTATAGAGAAATTGTAGTTGCTCCATGTCTACTGAAGCCAATAAATTATCCGTAAACTATATTTAATAGGAATCTTAATAATAAGGAATCCTAAAAATTAGGAATGTCAATTTCACGCCGTCCCACATTTCCCCGCTATCGCGCAGTGGGTATGCGCCATAGCTAGAGGAAAACGAACGAACCGAGAGGCCCTTTCCGTGTCGGCCGTGGTCGCGGCGAGCTCCGCGACTGCTAGCGTGCGCGCTTTGTAACTGGTGATGCTGCGGTTTTTCGGGCGTTAAAACGATGAGCAGTAGCTACGCGGAAGGCGTGCGCCGCTACTTCACGGAGCAAGAGTGGCTGAAGCTCCCAGAGTACATGAAGCTCCGCTACGGCAACATCAAAGAAAACTACGACAAGATGGTTGCTTTGGGTAAGTCAAATACTTGAATGCTCACAACGAAGTTTGAAGGGATACTTACCAAGTGAACTGCTGAGGTGGGCCCAGCATGTAACTTTGATACACTGCTGTACTAACATGCTGCGTCTCTTGAGCTTCCCAAAAGACAGTCCAACTAAGTCAAACAAATAAGTCATTCAGGGACATTGGTCATCTACACAATGTTAACAGAGAACTTCAGGAGACCATTGCAACAGATTTTCTAGTGAGAAAAAAACACATTACTGTAGCATATTGTGTCACGAATCACGGCTCAAACTTTTTTCTAACCTGTGAGTGATGATCGGGATAAGGCAAGTTTTGGGAACATTCCAACGCCTTCTTTCTCCTGTCATCCTTGGGAGTGTGCTCAAAGCAAGTGAAACTGCGTCTGGATTTTTGTTCGTTCAAAAATTTCTACTTGCACCGGTCTTGTGTGCGTCACATCTGTTCTTGGTATTTTATGCGCCGCCATGAAACAAGTTACACTTTTGCACTAACAGGCCCAAGTGAAGGCGTTACCTTACTCCAGCACACTCACTAGAGCACTAAGCATGTTTAAAAAGGTACACATTTTTTTTAGCAATACCACATGGAGGACCGGTTTCGTTTTCGAGCAACGACTGCTCATAACATGCGAACAAAAATTAGACACAGTAATGCGCTGAGGAACGTTTCTGCCTAAATATTTCAGTGCCATAAATCTTTTGTACTTGGTAACATTGTTTAGTCTTTATTGTTTGCTGGCACTTACTTCCTTGTTTCCTTTCACCTTTCTGTGAGCTATGCATTTCGGTCTTGCGCATTTGATCCCACTTGTCAGATTAATGACATGCTACAGCTCCTTTCTTCACCAGTCACTGACCACGCTGGTTGTTTCTTGTTAAACGCGAATGCCAAAAGCAGAACCTAATGGTATTTCTGTCACAGCAGTTGAAGCGCTTACTCCTTCTGAAAGCTTCTGCTCAGCATATACCAAACTCGGTAGTAGCGACCGTGTAGACTTGCATAGTTTAAATTAGGCGGACCCGACGTTCTGAGTTCCAATGGCTTTGTTTTTATTGCATCATATTTGCTAACGTTATTGAGTTTAAAATTTGAACCTGTCATATTGGTCACAGTAGCTCATTATGGAATACCTGGTAACCGAAACCTACCTATTTCACGAAAAGTGGCGCACCTTTTTTTCTGCAGCAACGTGTGTTACTAGGCTTGTTTTTATTGCACAACGGCTTAGAGTCTTGCTATGGGTACCAAATGTCTCAATGTGTGTAATCTGTACAGGAATAAGATGTCCCTTTAACATTGTTTCATTGTCTTTTCATTTCGCTTCTACAGGTCTTCAGCCACCAATTCCAGAGTTTATGAACGCCAAACCTGCAGCTCGTAATTGTCCAGCAAAGTCGAAGTCTTGTAAGTAACATGCAAAAGCTATGAAAGGAAACCTAGCTATTGAAATCTCGTGCGATATATTTGAACTGCCAAAAAAAAACTTACGTCAATTTTTCCTTCCTAATTCTGCAAGTTAAAACAGCTATAATAAATATGTTTTATAAAGAAGTTACGCTTGAGCTCTTCTAAGCGCAGGGCATGAACGGCTAGCGTTGGTGCATATAACATATGCATTTATGTCTGAACCATTTTGAGGTGGCTCTATAAATCGGAATTATATGTCAGCAGTTATAATTCAGTTTCAGTTATTGGATGTAGGTAGGTGAATATCATTCAACGAGTATCATTTGCCTGCTAAAATTATGGCAGTTTCAATGGCACCTTGCTCTAGGGTGTTGTGATAATAGAGCTTGAGTATAGGCCTGCAGAACCTGTAAATGAATAATTAGGTAAATAAATAAATAAATATGATAAGACGAAGCTGCATTGTTTTTTTCTGCTCGCGCTCTGGACTTCCACTACTGTTTAAACACCACTTTATCAAAATATTTTTGCTAGCTGCAGCTTCTGAACACCATTATCGGTTGTAGCTGTCATTACCCTCCTCCCCCCCCCTCCTTAAAAATGTTGGAGAAATATTTTCTTCGCAATGAATGCTCATTGCGGTCTCACTTCGCATTCTCAAATATTGCGAAAAGTTGGAAAGTGTTCATGTGGGTATGGCATGATTGGGACCTGTAATCTCTAATTCAGAAGGCAAACATGCTGTGTCCATGTGTTTCTTCTCTGCGCATTGTCAGCTTTACTAATTCAGTATACCAGGGAACTTTTTAGGCAAGCGTGGATTTCGCATTGCACATGGCTCAACATTTTAGGAGAATTGATTTTCGCTGTCACTTACCACCATGCGTAGTAGTATTAGGCGCATTCATAGTTGGTTAGCGCACAAAGAAACGCAAGACGAAGCAAGAAGAAAGAACAAACGCTGGTTGAACACTTAAAGAGTTTCATTGTAAACAACACACGCGGTTACAAATCAGGGAACAGAATGTATTCCAAGTATGACGCCGATGACCGATGTATTTAATTGCTGTCTTCGGCGATCTCACATGCGCGTTCATTGTGATGATACGTCATTATTTGGGGTATGCGCCAATGAGGTCATGTATTCCATCTGCATTCACGACAATGACTAGCGAATTGAGTAGAGACCAACCTTCAAGAAATTTTCGTGCCCACGCAACATGACTTGAAAATATGTAGTGGTTGGCCCCCTTGTAAACTCCCGCATGTGAAAGAAGTTCGAAATACCACCCAAGATAGTCATATAAAGCACTTCTTAGCAAGCTTAAGACAGCCAGCAATTGTGGGCATAAAATCGTATTAGTGAGCTGTCTGTGCTTTTATCAGAAGAAGAGACTGTCTATTCATAACTTGTAATTACGGGTGTTGTTCACTTGTTCTGTGTGTGTTCGATTTTTTCTAATATTTTTAAGTTTCCAAAACAGCACTTCCACTGTCCATGTACAGCGTAGCCTACAGGGGTCAGTTTTGGTTAACCTACCTGCCTTTCTGATATTCTTATTCTCTCTTAATCTGAAATTTTGAATTTTTTTTACTTTTCTCGACCATTCGTTTGCAGATATGATCGTGTTATATTCTGTATATTTCATTCCTCGCGTGAATTATTCTGTAATGAAATCTACCGTAAATTTAGTAAGACCTGTCTGGTGTTAATATCTCAAAATCTTGATAGGAGTTTTAAGCAGGCTATAGAAATTTTTGACGACAATCTTCATCAGCAATGTTATTTTTTGCGTGGTCATCAACATGATTCTTGCTACTAAAAATAACCTAGAAGGTTGTTTTTATAGCTTTTATCGTAAATAAATAAAGTTTCAGTACATAAAACTACCAACTCGCAAAATGATTCTGAAAATGTAGCGTTAGCTCGAAATTCGCCACCTTGATCAGGACAGACATGTTCTCACGAGAATCGCACTTTTACATTTTGAAAATACTTTGTCCGTCCTCAGGTGTTGTGTTATTAACATTTTGTAGTCATGATATTATGTTGGTATGGCGTGAAGTATATATACAACTTGGTCTACTGAATATTGGTTACTCAAGGCAAGCGGTTTCAACGCAGGTGGCTCACGCAGCCGCAAAGTAAAGCGCACGTCGAATGATTCACAACCCGGCTCTAAAACGACCGGGAAATCACCTGTCCGACGTTCCACTCGGGTACAGGCAAGAACAGCGCATGTCTCTAAAGACCAGGGTAAGTGGAATTTTAACAACGCCTTATGTATTCATACAACTTAGCAATAGTTTTCTGCAAACATGAACATGAAGAAAGATATGATGACGGATTAAGGAAACACTAACAGACTCACAAATGAATACTTTATTGCGTGAGCAAATTCATGTATTCTGCAAACGACACTACCGAGGTACCGAATTTCGAAGCAGAAATGGGTGCGCATGTAAACTTTACCTTCGCAAAACCTTGTATGAGTATGGAAATATATATTATAAAAATTTGGCAGCTAAAAGTATGTACCTGTGCTCCAACTACAGTGCTACGCTTAAGAGTCTGCCTCAAGAAAATTTGAAAGTTTATGCACTTGACATATGTAATGTTCTTTGATTACGGGCAAATTCTTCTTACGACATGTTCATTATTCTTATTTTTCAACCAGGTTGCGATCACTGTCTACTCATTTGCATTGGTATTTCATTGGTCATCACTGACTCCCGCAAACATCTTCCTTCGTTTTCACAAGTCTCAAAATTTACCTTTTGCGAATGAATAACTGTACATTAACATTTGTTTTATAAGCGGCAGTACCCATTGTTGAACTATTACGGATCCTGCTGATTGCTGTGTTATAAGCAGTCCTAACTCACTAACACATGTTCCTAGTTATCATTTAACCCTACGTTTGGCAGGCGCACGAGCCAACCCACCGAGCGTATCTCGGTATCCGAAACGGAAACTCAAGAACATCAAGTACACGGAAAGCGAAGACCCTTGGGACGACGAGAACGCATGTAAGTGAAATTTTCAGCAGACAAAACTTCCTTGTTATTCCAGTGTATTGAGAGCCTTGCAGCGACAACTGCGCAGTGGTGGCTTCTGTCTAAAAATTTAGGACACAGCTGTTGATGCAGATACAAAGCGACACTGTTTCAATTCACATGTTTAGAGATTCTTAAAAAAATGCTATCTATGTTCACCAGTACATTTGCAGAAACAATTATATTTTCGCAGTGTCGTCACCCACACTTGAAGAGTATTTATCAATGACCTAATTTTATTGCTTCCTGCATTAACCAACTCATAAGAAGGTGCCGGTCTACTGTCACCACGCTAGCCAAGAATGCGGACAATTCTATGTGTGCATTTTAGTTTGACATTTCAGCCTTTACTGTAGCGTACACATATAATACGTCAAGCCTCTATTTGGTAATGCATATTAATATTAGGTTTACGCCATAAAAAGTTCACACTCATTTTTTCTGCTGTGCGGATGCTAGTACAATAAACAAAAAAGGTTTTTGAAAACATGAATCTACGACAGCTTTTCGCGTTGTGAGCTTACCAGTCCAAAGAGTTCATATAGAATTACTGCAATATGGGTAGAAACAGCGCACAAACTCACGGGACAAAGAAAAGAGACACAAACAAGCGCTGACTCTCGACGCTGACTCTCAGAGTGGAGAGTCAGTGCTTGTTTGTGTCTCTTCTCTTCGTCCCGTGAGTTTGTGCGCTGTTTCTCCCCATAATGTATCACCAACAAGCCAACTTTCAGTCTTGCTTCAGAATTACTGCAACCCCTCAATTGAATGTTGTTACAGGGAAGCGTGGTCTTTGATGTTAGTTATGTAGGCCTTCAAATAATTGCTATATCATAACTTTGACAGTGATATAAATATCCGCATTCTCCTCATCATCGTCAGCAGCAGCAGCATCATCAGCCGGGCTGCACCAACTGCACGGTACACACATCTCCCACATTTCATCGATAAACGTGCAACTGTGCTTGCACTGACTGGTTGAGCCAGCAAACCACTTCATCATTATCTACCCATGTAACTTACTGTCTCCCTCAGGAGCGCTTGCCTTGTTTAAGGATCGAATCTCTTACAGTAATTGTCGAGCACTAATCTTGTCTTAGCGCCACGTATCCTGGACATGATCATTATATCTTCCTCATTTATTCTATAATTTGTATTGAACATTCATTTCTTACCTGACCTGCTGTCATGAAAAAAAAATCCCTAAGCAGGATATGTGTTTGTGCTCCAGGAGAGGCTTCAACAAGTAGATTTCTCCTCTTCACGGCTACATTCTTTCAAGGCTAGAATGGTCTTTTTCCAGGTTATAGCTCCGAAGAAGACAAGTCTACTTATAGAAACTTACGCTGGAGCACACAGCCTCTGTTTACAGATGTTTTCGTCGCAAGAATTTATTTTCTCATTGCTGTAGTTTTGGGGACTGATCTTTTGTTGTTTCTGAATGCAGCATCATTCATATTACCTTTTTAGACTCGCTTTGTCATTTTCAATTTCCGGTGAACACTCTGGTTTTGTTCGCAAATATATGACAACATATAAGCAAAAAAAAAACACATTTGAATTTCTTTGACAAATATTATTCGGCAAAGATAGGTCAATATTGCAATGAATCACATGAATTTACGTAAATAAGCACTTTCATTCATCAAGAAAATTTGCAACTACTACACCTCTCAGCAACTAATTTCGTGCCTCAATAACGGTGAGAAAAACCGATTGTCTTCGTTGGACTTTTTTCAGCGTAATAATGCCAGAATCTCAGCTCTGTTTTAATATTTGTCGCTCTTATCTCAAACGACTAAACCGGAGAACCATTCAGTCCTTGCAGCAAAGCACGTCCATTTGCTTTAGCTATCGTTATATGACGAAGATATGAAAAAAATGCTAGCTAGCGTGGATTGAAAGCTGCTCAGCAAAATTTTCTTGCGCAAGCGTGCCATAGACGGTATGACATTTTTCTATCGTAATCCTTCAGAATCGAGATATCCTAAAATTCGCAGGGCACATATTTCAAAAATATGAGTATTCACCACGTTGCTAAGAATTGTCTCTCCACTTCCACTTAGGTAAATGTATACCAGCGTCGTCCCCGAGCAGAAGTAATCACTGCGCAAGAGGGATAAAATACGACCCATAGGAAGCTGAGCTTCAATTTTAAGAGATGAGCACTAAGGCGAGCTTGTTTGAAAATACAAAGGTCTCGCTCGGAATAAGTGGAGTGAGATATCACTATAGCAACACGAAAATTAAAAAAAATAGCAGTTCCCTTAACTAAAGCTACACAAGTGCAGATGGAACACTCATTTAAATACTTTTAAGATGCCAGCCAATTCCATTGCTACTTAGCCTTGTTCACTCTTGGCCCCCTGGACAGCACCGTACACGTGCTGGCACATCATCACTGATTATTATTTTACATTTGATTGATCTTTAGTTGACGTCAACATTTACATAATCCTTCCTTTACAATTTTCTGGCAATATTTATCGTTAACGTTTGACTGCGCTACTATAATTCCAATTCGCTTGTGAATTCCCATTCAGTCGCCTTATACAAAGGATGCACTTTATGCACACAAGTAGATTCGAATCGCTTGGCATGTTCTTACTGATTCAAGTCCTCCCACTTAGACAATCCGTACACATCATTTGTTGTTCTACTTCAACTCTGATATAAGAACATCTGGCTTTCACAGGAGAGAGAGAGAAACAATTTTATATACGGCATAACAAGGTCGAAAAACACAACTTGCATTTGCACCAGCATACGTGAAATTTCTTTACTCATGCGATATAGTTTTTTGCCTGTATACAAGAATCAACACCAGTGGTCATCGTTGGACTTTGTATACTGCACTGTTGCATAATGGCGACACTCGCGTACATCACCTGCGAATGATGGCATTAATCGAAATCACATTTAAGATGAAGAGAAGCTCATCAGGGCCAGACCTCCACAGTGTTGTGGTGAACTCATAGCTTGCGCTAGCTCATTTAAGGAACTTGTTTTAGTTATCACTCGGCAAGTGTAGCACCAGTTTCAAACGAAATAAATTGAACTTATTGAATTACGTGTAGAATAAGTGCACTTGTACCCGTAACAATACTGCGATCTATTATATGCAGCGCGTAAGGCTCCAACAATCGCCCAAGTGCCACGACCGACTCGAAAGGTTCCCGCAAGGCGCCCCCAGAATACAGCACCTGGCAGTGATCAGCACAGGTGTAAGTCTGCGTTGGTGCGCAAATGTAAAACTGCGCATCAGCAACTGTAGTCTGAACCGCTTTATGTAGTTATTTATTTATTATTTATTTATTTATTATTTGTTTATTTATTCATTTATTTATTACGTGATTATGTAATACTGCGCACTCTTACTCCAAGCAGGGAGGGCACTAAAAATGGTACTACAATGAACACGTTTCTAAGAAAAGTTAAAAAGAACAGGCAAAAGAAAAACAATAACTAAAAATAGTCACTCTCTGACAAAACGCTACAAAATGAATGAATAACAACGAGGATTATGTTGCCGATTTTATTATACAATTCAATTAAGTTATACTACGAGAAAAAAAAGTGTTCGTAAATGTATTTGTTCTGTCGAATTAAGGTTTTAATGCATATTGTCACTCTTGGTAAAAACAGTGGACAACGACGACAACAGAGCGTGCCCGAGAACAGCTCCGCATTCCAGGTGTAACTTCTGATTTTAGATGTTTTCAAAAAATTAAAAAAAATCAGGGCTTATAAACGGAGTGACTCATGATGAATGAGGCCAGGCGTCCGTACATCCACCCGTCGTTTCTGCGTCCATTGTCTGTCTGTTCGTTCGTCCCTCTATCCGTCCATCCGTCTCTCTATCGGTTCGTCCGTTCGTTCCTATCACACTAAAGCACCGATCAGACGGACGGACAGATGAACGCTTCGCCACACTCATCATCATTCACTACGTGGATATACAGAGAATTTTTTGTTCTGACAGTGTCAGCTATCCTCTTTAATCGACAGGTATACGAAAACCACAAACGCCATCTAGTGACGTTATTTTCAAGGACGTATACCAACAACGCCATTTAGTGAGCAATTTGTAAACTCGAGTTGGCTACGTACATACTGTCTACTACATACCACATTCATACGGAGGAGGGACCGCACCACACCCCAAGGAGCTTCGCCCCTAAAACGCGTCCCCCAGCGGGCATAACGCTGAGGGAAATACTTGCAGCAAGAAAATTTGACCCACTTTAATAATTCTCCATCCGGACCGGCCACGAAAGCCTAATGGCTAAGACACTCGGCTGCTGACCCGGAGGTCACCAGATAGAGTCTTGGCTGCGGTGGTCACATTGTCGTTGGAGGAGAAAATACTCCAGGCCAGTGTGCCTAGATTTAGGTGAACAGTTAAGAATACCAGGTGGTCGAAATTTCTCAGAGCCCTACATTACAGCATTTCTCATGATGACAATTTCTCATAAGCCCCTACAATTATTATTTAGTAATTCCTTATCCGGTACGGAAACGGTCCCTTTGCAATTCATATAACTGCACATGCTGCCAATGAGATACTCAAGAAAACGCATGAATGATATATATTAAACACATACCCACTTCATGTGCACTCCATAGGTTACTGAGCATGTGGTCACTGCTATAGTTGCGAAATGTGTACTGTTACCTCTGCACGTGTTCACTTAGTAGGGAGTTTCTCCTTGAATAGCCTAAGGATCGTCTTTTTCGCAGTCACGACGACGTACTAGAGCACATAGTGTATGAACGTCATGTCGGTTTACTAAATAAATATGCAAATATTAAAATGACATGCGGAAAGGTTAGGCGTGATCAAGGGTCTTGTTTCAAAAATAAGAAGTGCAATTGTTTTTCTTACATAAAGCTGAACGCTATAATAATCAACATTATTATTTGCATCCTATGGAAATGAACATCATGCCAATAAAACCGTTAAACCATAAGCGTATTCCACAGATTCTCTTTTCATCACCTTTGATATCTCCGTTAGCACTTTTACACAACTTTAAATCGTATTAAACATTTTTTTTTGTTCTATTGCAGTAAACTCCGGAAACCAGGAAACTGAAGTGTAATTTTTCAAAGTGATAATATGCAGCAGTGATCCAGGCAGAAGTGATTGATACGAACAGTTCATCGGTACTCTTTCTTTAAAAAAATTCAAAATGCTTACATTTCGCCATACGCAAGCATAACTCTCATATCTTGTTTTTTTTTTGTTGCAAAAATTTGATGCACTTTCCGGCAGTGACGCTCTTTCAAGCACTTATAATTAATTTGCATTCCAGGTCGCTACGGGTGTTATCATGACGACCCAAGCGAATGCCCTGTCCACGGACCGTCATTTTATGTTGTTGGGGTAAGAAACTTTAAACCTTGTTTTTCAAGCTGACCGTGTCTTACGGGGAGACGTGGGTCTTGAAAATCCTTTTCTAGTAATTGGCAAATGCTACGAAATTCGGAATTTTGTAAAGCTATCTGGTTTTCCCAAAGATTCAAGACCTTTGAAAGAACTTCAAGACCTTCAAAAGCAGTATAATATATATATATATAACTTATTCGGTTCTTTATATGTAAATAATGCAGGTATAACAATTATGTGTGTATATTTGTGTGTTTGAGAAGTGATCAAAATCACTTCTCAAAGCACCGTGAGCAAGGAGCTTCACCTGCACAAGAAGGGATTTAAACGAACACAACGCTTCCATATTTTGGATAACTAACACTGACGAAATTGTTCCACGCCGCGGTAGGCTAGTGGCTAAGGTACTCGGCTGCTGACCCGCAGGTAACGGGAACGAATAACAGCTGCGGCGGCTGCATTTTCGATGGAGGAGAAAATACTTTAGGCCCGTGTGCTCAGATTTGGGCGCACGTTAAAGAACTCCAGGTGGTCGAAATTTTCGGAGCCCTCCACTAAGGCGTCTCTCATAATCACATGGCAGTTTGGGGACTTTAAATTATACATATCTATCAATCAACTAACTTATTATTTTTGTTGTCTGTTCTATAATAAATTATGTTGCTTACAGCTAAAGTCGTGAAGCTTCTGCGTATTCCCTCAAAATAAACACATTCTTTTCCATTAAAGGTGCCTCTGGAAGACTTCGAGCGAGCCAAGAAGAGCCTGCCCAAAGGCCTGGTGGTGCTCCGCTCAAAGATCAAAGGTGCCCAACTTGGGATCTTCGCTATCGAGCCACTTCCTGAGGGTCACTGCTTTGGCCCTTATGCCAACTCTTCCGCGAAGCACAATGTCAGTCAACTTAGGGAAGAGGTAACTCCAAAGTACGATAAAACTGTGCACTCTATGGTTGGACTTTGAAATACGCTTTAAGGGGCTGCTAGTTTAGTCAAGGTGGAACTGGACGAGTTGGCGCAGAATCATTGTGGCCACGTTTACTCTATGTCTGTATTTTCGCGCTGTGAGCCACAATGAAGCTTTCGATTGTCTGATTGATAGGCTAAAGTATTCCCGTAATGGCCACTATGCAAAAAGTTATCAGTCAATGTAAATCTTCCTAAAATTAGATACCGATTATCCACCATTACAGTGTCATGACCTTCAAAAATGAGAACGTGCATAGTGCTTGTATTAAATTGCTTGCCCTCTACCAAATGCAGCAACATCAGCGTGCATCAATTTACGTCGATATTACGGGAATCAGCCTTCAGCTTAGATTTATGTACTAAAGTTGCGACAGCATTTTTATGTAGTAGTTTTCTTTACTCTCCAGAAAGTGTGCGTCCTGTTACTCACACATTTGTAGTGACTTTTTTTCTTTCGGGGGAGGGGGTTGAATAGTTTGGAGTTAGATTTATGATTTTCGCGACTGCATTTACATTTATACGAAAAATGGAGAATAAAACCTGGTCAATTTATGTTCAGAGGACACAGAAGACTACACCAAAAATTTGTCTCACATTTTGATGTGAAGTACTGAAGCCTCAAATATGAGTACTTACACATTTGCGATCTCATATCACCCTACGGTATTCTGTAATTACTTGATATTTTTTTATGCCACCTGAAGACACCCAGGTGTGAGGAATAAATAAAGTGCGTATCTGAAAGCATCTGTACAATGATGTACCTAAGCCATTCGCGCTTACATATAAAGTTATTTTCGAACAAAGGGAAAAATAAACTACATAATCGCCATCTAGAATATATTGTAACTAATCAAAGGCAGTATGTGATATGTTACACCGAGTATCCTAGATTATACAGGGACAATAAACAGTTTGTCCATTCAAACTAGTTATTACTGAAACTTTCAGCAAAAGCGGCCAGCTTCACCTTCTTAAATATTTTAACACCACCACTACCATCATCCGCCTTCCTAAGCCCACTGTGGAAAAAGGACTTTCCCCTTGGTGTTCCGCCAATCGACCCGGTCCGGTGCTTTCTGCTGCCGCGTTATGCCTTTAAACTTGTTGATCTTATATATCTTCCTGGTTTACTGTCTCCCTATCAAGCATTTGCTTTCTCCGAGAATTCAGTCAGCTACTCTTAGTGAGCGTTGGTTATCCTGTCTGTGCGCTACATGCCCGGCCTATGTCGATTTCTTCTGCCTGATTTCATCAATGCTATCTTTAACTGCCGTTTTGTTTCCTGAGCCACACTGCTCTCTTCCTGTGCTGTAAGGTCACACTTATCATTTTTCTTTCAATCGCTCGCTCCATAATTCTTTGTTGAAGTTCAGACATCGTTGTGCCTATGTATCTTCATAAAAGGCACACCCGCAAGATGCAGCTGTTGTGTGCTTTCTTCACGAGGGATAGTGGTAGATTATTATTCATGGTTTAAAAATTATTAAACACCTATAAACAAGAAAAGACACAATTTGCTGCGCAGGAAACGGGCGAGCGAAAACTTTCACCATATTGTGAGACAGCTGGTAAGACAGCTGGTGAGACAGCTGGTGAGACAACTGGTGAGGCCCGCCCGGAAACAGCGAGGTGGATCCGCTATGTCAACTGCGCTCCGAGTGAGCTCCAGTGCAATGTCGTGGTGCTACAAGACGACGGTTTTGTCTTCTACCAGACGTGTAGGCCCGTGGAGCCATCTGACGAACTCATGGTGTGGTGTGGACGTGACAAGACTGGCGCTCACCGTAAGTGGTAGTTCCCTTCTAAAATGTTGCGAAAACTGAACAAATAAAATTGGCTGTGGTCCAACATGATATCTGGGAATTTTACATTAAGAACAGAGATTGATAATGTGGACAAAACAGGATAATGCCTGATTATACGCAAATATCATTTCGTCAGAATGTACAAAACTGATCAGCGCATCATCTGAGGTGCAGTATATGAAGAACTGCACCTCACATGTGCTATCAATGTCATGACCTGTCATACTGGAAATACATACAGCAAATAGGGACATCGTAGTGAGAATTTCGCGCAGACAACACGAGGACACAAGCAAAAGTTTCACAAGGACAATCGGAGAGGCTTCTGGACCTTTAGTTTGCGTCCTCATGTTGGGCGTGCAAAAGTCTCATCATGCAGCCAAACCAAATATGCCGCCTTTTCGTATTATTGAGAGACTTCGTTTTATTCAGATTGTAGTTTACGAAACACCTTCTGTTATCTCGAGGTTGCTATTGTGGCATATATTGGGTGCTGAATTTATAGGGATTCGTTTGAAGCACGGCAGAAAAGCACACTTGAAAGTGAGTGATTGACCGAATAATGAAACGTATGTCCGTGTTGTATTGCTGCATAGTAGGTTATTTTATACAATTGCATATTATAGGAATGCAACTGTTGCTTCCTACATACCCAATAATAGTGTCAAGGCAACACTGACTATAATGATGAGCCGTTGCAGTGTGATCCTATTAACATATATATCGTCATGGCCATGGCATTGTACCTCGTCCTCAATTGGTAGCAAGTGTTCTCCGAGAATACTACTAGATTTTACTTGAAGCACTAGCAAAAAGCGAGTATTTATACTCATTTGAGGTGTCGAAGACATGTATTTAAAAAAACTGGTTTATTCACCCATCATTCGTTTCATGGTGGAGAGAAGGGTAAACGTTCAAGGTTTATGAACAAAGGTTATAAAGGTGGAGACATCACGATCATTCCTGTCTAAACTTTTTTTTAGTTATCAACCACAACACGTGGCTATGAAAGCCGGCATCCTTATGACACACGAAAAGCAGACTAAAACGAGTAGCTACAGCCTAGCTACAGAAGAAAAAAAACATGAAAAAGAAAGAGACCTCAAACCCACAAAATGCTGGAAATATATACGCATTATATGAAGCATCATATCACAGTACATCCACGCAGCCTATTGCGTTACAACCGGAAACTCTATCGATTTCATATGTGAGGTTGAACATCCCAAAACCACCATACGAATATGAAAGACGCTGTAGTGGAGGGCTCAGGAACTTTCGACCACCTGGGGTCAGCCAGATACTCAATATAATAAGTTGGTGCAACAGCTTAACCCAACGCAAACTCATAATCTGTTGCGTTACAGCTAGATACTCGATCGCTTTTTTTTTGCTAGTGCCACTGAAGGCGTGCTAACACATACATAACCCAGCATTTGTATTTCATTAACCTCGATGATCTCACATGTCAGCTGCTGACGATGTATTGTAACAAGGGTGCACTTATATTATTCCGGTTTGCTACCACGGTGGACTTGAATATCTAAGTTTACAATATCGTGATGCTCTTTTCAACGCTCATTCAAGCACCTGCCCCTTTGTCCAGCATCCTTTTTGCCGCAGGACAACGGGATCAAGTAAACAAGAGCCACAGCACATGCTGTGATGTTTGGTTTTGAAGCCATTTCTTTGAGTTGTTTGAAAATTCACACGTTTGCAGAGCACTGAAAGCTTTTCTAGTGCAGAGAAGACAACCTTGACGCCAACCTTATATCAGCTATCATTTTCAAAGTGTGTGAAAATATTTATAAATAGATGAGCACCGCGACACGTTTTGCGTAAATGGCCGCACAGCTTGCAGGTATTTCACGTCTCTGCTTAATGACCCTACGCTTATTTTCTGCCATTGAAAGCACCACCAAATCAGAGAACCCAGCGCTTCACCGACGTGAAGCATTCTCAACAAAGCTGCTATTTAACGAATGACTGCAGCACGTGCGGAGAGCATTTCTGAAGCAATGGTTAGCAATTCCTCTCTACACGAGCTTCAAGTGAGCCGACAGGAATGGTAGAAGTGATTTGCTTTCTCTAGGCTGGTATTTCTAGCATAGAGAATCACATGAGATTTTTAATGTCAAATTCAAAAACCTTATAGTGAAATCGTTCTGCAACTTATGCGCCAGAAGTAGAGGTGCTGTAAACTGGTAGAACTAACATAATGTGGTTCCAACGTGGTTGCAATGAATAATGTAGTTCCAACGAAAGCTTCCAAGCCCCCTATCATCGCAGTCCACGTGAAGGTTTTCTTTTTGGTGACGATTTTATCGTAAATTTTATTGAAATGACAGAGACTTGGAAGCGGCCGTTTCAAATATATTATGTTAGTTCAGCGCGTGAATCACACCCCTGATTCTGACGCATGAGCTGCCCCAGGATACCTCGTTACAGATTTTAGATTTTAGATTTAACATCAAATGTGACCATGTATGCCGGAAATACGAGCTCAGAAGAAGCAAACGAATTCTACCATATCTGTGAGCTGCAAATATGCTGATTTCAGAACACCAACTAGCCTAAAGATCTCTCTTTTCAACTTACGGCTCGTGGCCTGTTGCTTTTAGCCCGCATTAAGTTAGAAGTTTCCTTTCAAATTACGTAGTGGTTTGGTCCATCATCAGTGCTAGTTTAGTACGAGGCAAAACGAGGCAAGGAAGGAAGGAATACAAAACGTAGAAGGCAGAGAAGTTAACCACACCAAAGTTCGGTTAATTGGATACCTTACGCTGGTGAAAAAGAAGAGGTAACTAGAAAGATGTGAGAGGTTAAGTTTTAAAAAAAGGAAATGATCTACCGATGCACTGATGCTTTTGTGGCGGAGCACTGCACAATAGTCAGAGACCTTCAGAATGGCCCTTAGTTCATACTGGTCACAAATGTCCGCAGTCCCCTGAAGTTGTTCCCACATTTGTGGGCTCTGAGAACAGAGTTATGTTGGCAATGAGCTTACTGAGAGTTGGTACTTCTATATTAGCCGTCTCCTTAGGGTTTCTTGTTTTATCCTTTCATGTGTTTCTCATCATAGCACACCTTTAAGTGCTCATTTACACCCTCGTTGACTTGGCAGAATGTGGTCCCGTCGTATGACATGAAAGCCACGAATTTCCCAAACGTTTCATAATGAAATAGGATGTAAATATTAGCAACAATTTGCCTGCCTCCAGAAATTGACAGCGTCTGGGCGTACTCGTTCAAGTGATGCACCTTCGCAATAACACTTACAAATGATTCTGAGCGCACTTAAAGCGAATTGAGTTTTACCCGGGTAAGAAAGTTGTACAACACCTCATTTACGCATAAACCAAGATTCATCATGTTGTATTTAGTATTAAGTAATAACGCAATTTGAGGTTATTTACCTATATGCAGTGTTTCAGAGTACATACAAATTACGTTTAGGAGAGTGTGCGTTACCTTACACAGTTATCGTTTTCTGGTAATGAAAAATAATGTAACCAAACAAATTCCTATGTAGCTAACTCTTACTCATATGGTTTACGTAGTTCTTGCTTATTTCTTTTTCAATTACACTTAACTTTTAGCACCAGCCGTCGCAGTGCCAAGTTGGAGGACAGCCTTTCACTGCGACATCTGTGGATGCACCTGTTTGTCGAAATGGCAATTGGACAAGCACCGAAATTCCACGCACCCTTCGGCACAGTAGGCAGAGTACCACTTATTTCAATGTCTTAACTCTGGTAAAAACAGGCGCCGAACTAGTTTGCTTTATCTCTCGGTCATTGTGCTTTGGGATGCAGCTACAAAGAACCAGGATAATGGCAGCGATGAACCAAGCATTAGGTTACCATAGTGTCATATTTATTCCTTCACTGTACTTCAACCACTCATAAAACTTTTTCTGAATAAGAAGCTGCGTGGCTTTATTTCGTGGCTTTATTATCTATTGTACCGCAAGGTAGGGCCCCACTGGCTTCTTCCTTTCTTCTGGGGTGGTTAGGGTCACATTTTGTCTTCCCTAGTGCGCTTAACGGAATGGTGCCTCGCAAAACCATTCTGATGTTTGTGACTCCTGCTGAAATCACTTTTTTTCTGTGTAGTTAGTGTTTCCAATTTTTACAACATATAAAGTAAAAGTGTCGTACTTTCGATGTGGCCAACGGGCTTTATTGCAATTCCAAGGTTTTACTCAATTTCATTTATTAACTTATACCTTCAGCATACGTTGTGCTTCCGAGTCGCCCTGGCGTTGCCCTTTGCGTGTGTCACACGTAAGGGCACTCACTGCAGCCGTTAGGCATTTGCAGCACTCTAAAACGCAGATTTAATATATCGTTAGGCTGCTAAGGATACCGATATACAAAAATATAGAAGTTTAGATGTAGCTAAACACATATGATCAATAAATTTCAACTGCCTGTTAGGAAACACTACACAAATATCACGGAAAATCATCACGACACAAATACTGAAGAATATTTTTGGCCACAGAAACCATCCACATTATTAAAGGCGTCATCTCAAAGCCAGGTATAAAATGCGCGTCGGGCAATACATCAGTCCAAAACGCACAAATAGATCCTTCATTGGTAAATAACATAAAAACCTGCTAATATATATATATATATATATATATATATATATATATATATATATATATATATATATATATATATATATATATATATATATATATATATATAGAAAGAGAGAGAAATAGTGAGAGGGGGGGATACTGAGGTTCGCTAATAAAGAGCACTGTGCAAAAGTGTATACAGCACATTCAGTTGTCTTGCCATAAAATGTTGCTTCGTGCAGTGCGTTGCCCAGTCGATAAGGACAACGTACTATTAGTCTATCAGGAGTGGCCATACCACATCTGAGCTAGCTTCAAGACTGACGGCTTACATGTATATACGATGTTGCAGAATCTGAAAGTACTTAAGGTGTGTAGAGAGAAAGAGCCCTAGATATATACAAGCGCTACTCTTGTGTCTGAACCGCCTTCAGAGCTTTGATTGCAATTCATTGTTTTATTTTTTCTGCCTTCGCAGGTTCGACAGTGTGAACGATAATGGCCGCAAAGGCGCGAAGTCCTTCGTATGTCATGTCTGTTGCAAAGCATGGTCTACGAAAGTAGCACTCGATCGCCACATCCAGTGTCACGCCACGGTGAAGCCATTCAGGTGCGAAGAATGTGCCGAAAGGTTCTCGAGTGCGGTGTTGCTCAAGCGCCACATTAAGCGTCACACGGGTGCCCTCATGTACAAGTGCCCACAGTGTGACAGAGAGTTCGGCATGGTGACACACTTCAAGAGCCACGTCCAATCCCACGCGGGACTGAAGCCCTATTCGTGCCGAATTTGTGGACGCGCGTTTGCCCGCAAGTGCCACTGGTCAAGGCACGAGATAATTATGCATGGAAAACGGTAGAGTTTGCCCACCGCACCTCAGTACAGGTGCTAAGACATACCAGAAAGAACGCCGGTGCACCTCAGGAATCATACGTCCTGGCTTTATTTGTATAACGCCATACAGGTGACGCTCAGTCACCCGAATAAACTAAATCCCATTTCACTGCATTCATGACGATAGTAATCGTTTACTCTGATTTACCTCAATTAGCATGTCTAGAAGCAGCATTTCGCCAGTCATTTAAAGAGAATTCTTACGTAACCTTGAAGAACAATCTTGGGATACAATGCGTTGTCAGGGTAATTGGTTGACGAATATTTTCCAGTATCATGATGCACCGAAGTACCAAGTGGTCTAGACTACGGGTGAGTAACAGGTGCACGACTTTCACGTCAGTGTAGATTTCTCACATGAAAATCCTATGCATTATTCGTTAAGACCTGAAAGATATTCGTGGTATGGGTAAGTCAGTTCTGCAGCATTCTTCGAAAGGGAGAAAAAGCAATCAAGGAGAAATACCTGTTTGTAGCTCAGAGGTACATAAAAGTTTTATTATTTTCGCAGAAAAATAGGCTTCCTGGAGAACAGGATCACTAAAAATAGTGAGTAAAAGTGCCATACCTTTAATGTGGCACACGGGCTCAATTGCGAATCCAAGGCTACACTAAATTTCATTTATTAACTTATACCCTCATCGCCAAAGACATGACAAAGAACAGTTAACAAAATAGGTACACAATAAAGCAAAAAAATGCAGGAAACACATGTACAAGTTGCTCGGCTAACTAAAAAGTGTTAGCCACTTTTTTTATTATATATGGTCCTGAATAGGGGGAATGGTTCCGGGAAGGTGGTTCCCATTCAGTGATCATTATCATAAGCATAAGGGTATTCCATTAAGTGAAACATCAATATGCTGCACATTGTGGCTCCCTACTACAAGAGCGCCATCGCCGGCACACTTGATTAATTATCTGGCATTTGCATTCGTCCAAGAACGAAAAGCACCGGTCCTTCTCCGTGTGAGTCATGATGTCACATATTGAAATCATCATAGGTTATGACAGACCACTCACTTTTTTACATTAACATTTTGTGTGTCAAGATGTGCGTCACTACATAACGTCTCACGATGACGTCATGAACTTTCATCGTGCACCCGCTCACTGTTGGGGCACTCTCTGAGGCAATGGGATGTCACTGAGGTACAGCGATGTGTAGTGGAGCAGTCGGCATTTGTCCGTCTTTGACGTTTTACCAAGTCAGTTGAGCGCAGGCACTGCCTTGATGTGGCCATGCGTGGCAAGTATTGGTCGACCGCACAGTGTTGGAATGCCCGAAGAGCAGTGCACCCATACAGGAAGACTATGAATTAGGGAATGTGACTGCATTCATCAGTTGGTTTGGTCATCCGCCGTCACAAAATAGAATTACTCCAGTTTATATTATTTCTTACAGAAACAACTTGCCTCTAGCCGGAATCGAAGGACAAGACTTCAAAATTGGTCATTCTGTGGTAACGTCAGCAAATGCAAACAATTTCGGTTTCAACGTGCAGCTGAATCAATGCGGCAGCTCTCACCCCCCCAAGAATGTGAATGATAATATTCACATTGCTAAAAGAAACACCATGTATATTTTCTCCAACAAGCAGTGTATCATGCATACCGTGAATGAAGTATTGCATTTTTGACGAAAAGGAGTTGGTACAGTTTTTTGAATAATTGCTTCGCGAATGTTTGTACAATATGTACACACATATTCGGGTGTAAACGTTTAGTGCCTGTAAAAGGTACAGTATTTTTTTTAATGAAACAAACGATAAACAGACAGATGGGATAATAAACCATGGGAGATAAAATATAAACCTCTCTGCGATGAAGTGCTCTTTTTATGATTTAAGATAAGTTAATTTCAAATTTCCGTTAATGAAAAATTAATTGAAATGTACAGTCTCAATCGAAAATAAACGGCATTTTTTTTTCACATCGCTAATTTAAATGCCGCGTCATAGTGCCTACACTTGACCGGGAAAGTTTTACTAGTTGTAGGGGTGATTGTGAACCTTGCTGTAATTATCTCGTGAATACAGTGGTTGGTGTAGACGATTTGTGTCAGCTTTGCTTGATGTCAGCCTCCACAACTAGCACACGTAAGACTAAAACGGTATGGCTACGGCCCTGGCGAAATATTGATAACTACGGCCCTGGCGAAATATGCCGCTGGCCAGTAAAGATAACAGTGTTTGTGCTTACTCACATGTTTTATCTGCCAAAATATTGTGTTCGCTATGGCTTCGCGACTTTCTTAGTGAAATGACACCAATACTTGTAGCATACGTCTAAAGTGACTGCTATTCCGCCAAGGCACAGAACGGAATGATAACGGAACGGGCAGTGTCCTGCCAGCCTTTTATGCACCGGCT
>NW_027465246.1:12500-27500 GCF_043290135.1 Rhipicephalus microplus | reverse complement strand
GGACTACGACGAGAACGCCTTAAGCTTCGCCAACGTTTCGCCAACTCGTGCGGGAGACTTTTTCCGCTTCGCGGCAAGTCGTCGCGCCGTGCTCTCCGCATCAACCGCGTACGCAGCGAACCGCAAACGTCGGGCGCAGCCTCCTCACCTCCCTGCGCTTTGCGCGCGAACGTTCCCTGTTCGCGCGGCAAAGCCTGGAGGAGGCACGGCCCCGCAGCGTGTTCGAGCGCCCGGTCTACGGGACACCCTGCTTACTTCGAGGGCAACAAGCGCAACGCAAGGCTGCGATCTCGCGCACTTTGCGCACGGCTGGAGAAGCTTTGCTGGCCGGCTTTCGCTCCTCGTGTTTACCGTGCGTTAAAGTTGCGCGTCCGTGGCTCTCGCAGCTCTTGCGCGCCCGGTCGCAGAGAGGAGTACGCAACCTCGACCGCACTTTCCCTGCAGGCTTCCTTCCGACTCGAAGTCCTGCGGCGGTCTCAACGAGGTGCCACATCCTCAATGCAGTCGGTCGCCCCCGTTTCGGTTGGGCTCTGGCACGACGGTCGCCACCGTCTCGCCCTTGAGTGGCCGCTGTTGGCGCTCGCTGTGAGGTGTTCAGCGTGCTGTCCGTGTTGCCGACGCGGTCAAAACGAGTCGACGGCTCACGTTCCCTTGTGCGCCGAAGGCTCTCTTGATATGTGATCCGACCCTCAGACAGACGAAGCCAAGGGAAGACCCAAGGCCGCAATGTGCGTTCAAAGAATCAGTGCTCAGTGTGTCCTGCAATTCACACCAAGTCTCGCAGCTGGCTGCGTTCTTCATCGACCCGAGAACCGAGTGATCCACCGCTTAGAGTCGTGAAAAAGTGTTTGTTCAATTCCGTACAGTCAAAACCAAACGTTTCTGGCACTCGGCCAAACAGTGGCCAAGAAGGGCGCTTTTCAGCGCACGCTTGGACTCCAAAACTCTGCCGCGCCTTTTTCGGCTGCCGCAAATCGAGCAAACGGTGTGTTTCGGACGGCGTTTCGCTTTCGCTACTTGCGAGTGCTTTCGTGGTCCACCCCTCTATAAATACTCGGGAGGCGTCGAAGCCGGTTCTCCAAGCCGGACCCGTAGGTATCGTTGTGTGCTCGCTCTCATTGGCCCGCCTAACCAGAAAATGCCTGCGGTACACCCATTTGGATAAGAGTGCACGCAGATGCGGGCCTCGACGGCTACACATTTCCTCGGGCGGCCGCCTCCCGGCCTCCGTGGAGCGCGGGATGCACGGTCCCATCGACAAGCCTCTCCCGTTTTTACCGTGGCGTCGCGGTTCACCACGGCAGGCGGGTCGGTCTCCTCCGCATAAAAAGGGGGACCCCCGCTTTTTGTTCCACGAAATCGCACAAGCTTTTTTCGCATCCACGGTTTGCCACCGCACACCAAAATGCCGATCCGGCTGCCTACTTTAGCCAACAGGTGGAGCCAGGCGCGCCGTACTTGCGCGGCACTTCCCACGTCCACCGAAGTCGGTGCCAAGGACCACTTTCGGCGCCGGAGCCGCGTACGAGCCTACTCGAGGCGGAAGAACGAAGCCAGCAAGGGCCTGGCCGCAAGTGCGTTCAATTGTCGGGACGTCCAAGTCCCTCGTTCTTCCGTGCTTCCTCTTTCGGCAAGTCGTTGCGGCACCTTCCCAAAGCGCGCAGACCCGCTAATCGCGACGAGCGCGACGTGGCCGTGCCGCCTTTCCCTCGGCAGCAAGCAAAACGCCTGGCAACGTCGACGCTCCCCTAACCGCGATCTCGCACCGTGTTTCGTGTGGCGAATTCAAAAGCCGGCCGGCGCTGCTGCAACCATTACGGTCGGTACGCATACGCCGCGGAGGGCGGGACGGTCATCGGAGCGTGCGGTTCCTCCATCGAGTACTGCGCACCTCGGCCGTCGCATCGCCGTGCCATGACCGGCCGCGCGTCAACGCGAACCGGTGCCAGCGAGATCCCTCGCCTGCAAGAACCGACCGGCAGCCTCCGTCACCCGAGGACGCGGAGGCGCTTGCCGCGGACGGCGGGACGGTATGCACTGGTGCACAGCGGACCCGTCACATCGCCAGTTCCTTGACCGACCGCCGACGCTTGTGCCGTTCCTCTCGTACTTGGCAGTCGCCGCGCGATTGTCGGGTCTCGTTCTTGCACGCTCGAACGGTCGGGAGGGCACTCGGCTGGCGTTTCGGGAACGCGCAGCCTCGCCTTCTACCGACGTAACCACGACTCGCCGTTCGCGCTCCGCCGCTCCTGTTTACAGTACTAGGCGGTCCCGCAGCGGTCGGGTCGCGCATTTCGAGCGCTTCGAGCCACGGTGCAGTGGCGGGTCGAAAGCCGACCTATGAGTGCGTTGCGCCGTTTGTACCCGCGTCCGCCACCTGGCCGACCGTCCAAGGTCGCGGTGTTGGCGTCCGCTGGGCGCAACAATTTGTCACGGGGTGCCGCTCCACATTCAGGCAGCCCCGTGGGGAAAAGCCGACCCCGCGTCCAAACGGGGTCAGCGGCAGAAAGTGTCGGGCGCAGACGCAGCTGAGGCGCTCACCCTTCACAATCCGTTAATGATCCTTCCGCAGGTTCACCTACGGAAACCTTGTTACGACTTTTACTTCCTCTAAATGATCAAGTTTGGTCATCTTTCCAACAGACCGGCGCAACCGAAAGGCCGCGCCGGACATCGGTCCGAAGACCTCACTAAATCATTCAATCGGTAGTAGCGACGGGCGGTGTGTACAAAGGGCAGGGACGTAATCAACGCGAGCTTATGACTCGCGCTTACTGGGAATTCCTCGTTCAAGGGGAACAATTGCAAGCCCCTATCCCAATCACGAAAGAAGTTCCACGGGTTACCCAGTCTTTTCAGACAGGGATAAAGACACGCTGCTTCCTTCAGTGTAGCGCGCGTGCGGCCCCGGACATCTAAGGGCATCACAGACCTGTTATTGCTCTGTTTCGTGCGGCTAGGAGCCGCTTGTCCCTCTAAGAAGGTTGTAAGGTGCTGGGAACCCCGCACCTATTTAATAGGCTAGAGTCTCGTTCGTTATCGGAATTAACCAGACAAATCGCTCCACCAACTAAGAACGGCCATGCACCACCATCCACCGAATCAAGAAAGAGCTCTCAATCTGTCAATCCTCCCAGTGTCCGGGCCGGGTAAGTTTTCCCGTGTTGAGTCAAATTAAGCCGCAGGCTCCACTCCTGGTGGTGCCCTTCCGTCAATTCCTTTAAGTTTCAGCTTTGCAACCATACTTCCCCCGGAACCCAAATACTTTGGTTTCCCGGAAGCTGCCCGCCGAGTCATTTGAGTAACTCAGGCGGATCGCTGGTTGGCATCGTTTATGGTCAGAACTAGGGCGGTATCTGATCGCCTTCGAACCTCTGACTTTCGTTCTTGATCAATGAAAACATTCTTGGCAAATGCTTTCGCAGTAGTTCGTCTTGCGACGGTCCAAGAATTTCACCTCTAGCGCCGCAATACGAATGCCCCCGTCCGTCCCTCTTAATCATTACCTCGTATTCCAAAAACCAACAGAACAGAAACGAGGTCTTGTTCTATTATTCCATGCAAGTTTATTCAGGCGACTCGCCTGCGTTGAGCACTCTAATTTTTTCAAAGTAAAAGCACCGGCCATCTCGAGGCACACAATGAAGTGCACCAAGAAAGAACCGGCATGATGTTCAGTCCGAGCCGTCGCATCGGGTAGATGCACTACTCGTCTGGAACTGAGATCCAACTACGAGCTTTTTAACCGCAGCAGCTTTAGTATACGCTATTGGAGCTGGAATTACCGCGGCTGCTGGCACCAGACTTGCCCTCCAATTGATCCTCGTTAAAGGATTTAGAGTGTACTCATTTCAATTACGGGGCCTCAAAAGAGTCCCGTATTGTTATTTTTCGTCACTACCTCCCCGTGCCGGGAGTGGGTAATTTGCGCGCCTGCTGCCTTCCTTGGATGTGGTAGCCGTTTCTCAGGCTCCCTCTCCGGAATCGAACCCTGATTCTCCGTTACCCGTAACAACCATGGTAAGCAAGTAACCTACCATCGAAAGTTGATAAGGCAGACACTTGAAAGAAACGTCGCCGGCTCGTGGCCATGCGATCAGCACAAAGTTATCCAGAGTCACCACACAATACGGGCCGAAACCCGATCGATCTTGGTCTAATAAAAGCACCCGTTACCCAAAGGGCTCCAGGCTCACTGCATGTATTAGCTCTAGAATTGCCACAGTTATCCAAGTAGGAAGAAACGATCTAAGGAACCATAACTGATTTAATGAGCCATTCGCGGTTTCGCCTTATTTCGGCATGTACTTAGACATGCATGGCTTAATCTTTGAGACAAGCATATGATTACTGGCAGGATCAACCAGGTAATCGTTCGACTGCGCGTCCGTCCTCGCCTTCGGCGGGCCGGACGCAGTCTGTGTGCGGCGGAGGCCACCTTCAGGCGCCCCAACACGCTTATTTTGCACTCCGAGATGACGGCGTTCGAGCTCGCTACGGCACAACCTTCCCGAAAGACGAGTGGGAGCCGTGCGGCAAGAAGCACGTTCATGCTCGCTCTTTTTCGTTGCATCGACTCGGTCGCGCCGTGCGGGTTGCCCAAGCCCGCTGCACTGTCGGTGGACCGGCCGGAACTAGCAACGGAGCCGAGACTGCAAAGCCGCCAGACGACGGGTCACGCCCGCGTCTTCGGCGCTTTCGCATCTGAATCGCCCGAGGACGACACGGAACACACCTCGATATCGTGGTAAAACGGCACCGTCCGACAACCAGCCCCTAACGCATCAAGCGGATGAGGCTGCAGACGACTGCCGTGGATTCCCCTGGAGCAGACCCGAGGACACGCTTGACGAGGCCGAAGCCCGCCGCATATCAGACACCCGGTCGCTTTCGCGTACGCCGCTCACGAGAACCCCCACATAATAGCAGCGATAAGTACCCAGACCTCCTTGGGCACTAATACGAGCGTACTCGAGAAAATTTCACCGCGGGTGTGCCCCGAAACGTGTGGCACGTTGAGCGTGCCACAAGTCTACGTCGCTCTCAAACCCGCCGAGGTCGTAGAATTTGCGACCCTACTCACGAAATTCCCACCGAGGATACGGCCGCAAACGTACCGCACCTTGGGTAGGCCACGAGTTTGTGCAACACTACGCTGACGGCACAGCACCGAGGTCGTGCGCGCACGCACGGGAAAATTCCGCCGCGGTTTCTGCCGAAAACGTGAGGCACCACGACTCTCCGCAAGTTCGCGTCGACTGCGAAAGACCGAAGTCGTGAACGACGTGTCCGCTACTCGCCGCCGACACGCTGGACACCAAACGTACAACGACTCGACGGCGTCGTAGAGGCCCACGACGCGGTTTTCCTTAACGACGTCTCGGCGTGGCACCGACAGGTTAGAACGGCCGACCAACGTTCCCTGTCCGCCGTTCGGCTCAGTCGAAGGGCTCGGCGACTTCGGCAACGCTGCGAAGCCGCACGGTGACGCACGCCATGTCCCCATTTTTTTTTTTTTTTTCTTTCTGCGTCTGCCGGGGTGCCCCTATAATAGCAGCGATAAGCACCCAGACCGCCGTGGGTCGCTCGCCCCGGCTGACGTGGTTTTTCGTACTCCTGCGGCGGTCGCCGTCAAGCACGTCCAAATACGCTACTTTCGTGGGCGCATTCACGCTCTTTCGCTTCGCCGGAGTGCCAGCACTCACTCTGCCAAAAACGGCGAACATCCGAGCGGCGGTTCCCACTTTTGCGTCGGCGTCGCAAACCCCGCCCCGGCAGACGAGGTTTGCCGTACTCGTGCGACGGTGGCCGGCGGGCACGTCGAAAGACGCCGATATCGTGCGCGAATTGGCGCACCTTGGCTTCACCGGAGTGCCGCCACTGACTCCTCCAAAAACGGCGAAGATCCGAGCGGCGCTTCCCACTTTCGCATCGGCGTCCCGAACTCCGCCCCGGCTGACGCGGTTTACCGTACTCGTGCGACGGTCGCCGGCGAGCACGTGGAAAGACGCCGATATCGTGCCCGAATCGGCTCCGTTCGGCTTCGCCGGAGTGCCAGCACTGGCTCGGCGAAAGACGACGAACATCCGAGCGACGGTTCTCACTATTGCGTACGCGTCGCAAACCCCGCCCCGGCAGACGCACTTTGCCGTACTCGTGCGACGGTCGCCGGCGAGCACGTAGAAAGACGCCGATATCGTGCCGGAATCGGCCCCGTTTGGCTTCGCCGGAGTGCCAGCACTCACTCGGCCACAAACGGCGAACATCCGAGCGGCGGTTCCCACTTAGCCGTCGGCGTCCCGAACTCCGCCCCGGCAGACGCGGTTGCCGAGTTCGTGCGACTAGCGACCGCGAAGCCGTCTCGCGACGCCGCTTTCGTGCGCGGCTCCCACTGCGACCTGGGTCACCCGAGGTCGACGAGCAAGAAAGAATGTCGAAAAAAAATTTTTTTTTTTTTTGCGTCTGCCGGGGTGCCCCTATAATAGCAGCGATAAGCACCCAGACCGCCATGGGTCGCTCGCCCCGGCTGACGTGGTTTTTCGTTTTCCTGCGGTGGTCGTCGTCAAGCACGTCCAAACACGCCACTTTCGTGGGCGCATTCGCGCTCTTTCGCTTCGCCGGAGTGCCAGCACTCACTCTGCCAAAAACGGCGAACATCCTAGTGGCGGTTCCCACTTTTGCGTCGGCGTCGCCAACCCCGCCCCGGCATACGCGGTTTGCCGTACTCGTGCGGCGGTGGCCGGCGGGCACGTCGAAAGACACCGATATCGTGCGCGAGTCGATGCTTCTTGGTCTCGCAGGAGGGCCGCCACTCACTCCTGCAAAAACGGCGAAGATCCGAGCGGCGCTTCCCACTTTTTCGTCGGCATCGCAAACCTCGCCCCGGCAGACGCGCTTTGCCGTACTCGTGCGACGGTCGCCGGCGAGCACGTCGAAATACGCCGATATCGTGCCCGAATCGGCCCCGTTTCGCTTCGCCGGAGTGCCAGCACTCACTCGGCCAAAAACGGCGAACATCCGAGCAGCGGTACCCACTTAGCCGTCGGCATCCCGAACTCCGCGCCGGCTGACGCGGTTGCCGAGCTCGTGCGACTAGCGACCGCGAACGCGTCTCGCGACGCCGCTTTCGTGCGCGGCTCCCATTGCGACCTGGGTTACCCGAGCTCGACCAGCAAAAAAGAAGGTCGAAAAAAAATTTTTTTTTTCTGCGTCTGCCGGGGTGCCCCTATAATAGCAGCGATAAGCACCCAGACCGCCGTGGGTCGCTCGCCCCGGCTGACGTGGTTTTTCGTACTCCTGCAGCGGTCGCCGTCAAGCACGTCCAAATACGCCACTTTCGTGGGCGCTTTCGCGCTCTTTCGCGTCGCCGGTGTGCCAGCACTCACTCTGCCAAAAACGGCGAACATCCTAGTGGCGGTTCCCACTTTTGCGTCGGCGTCGCCAACCCCGCCCCGGCATACGCGGTTTGCCGTACTCGTGCGGCGGTGGCCGGCGGGCACGTCGAAAGACACCGATATCGTGCGCGAGTCGATGCTTCTTGGTCTCGCAGGAGGGCCGCCACTCACTCCTGCAAAAACGGCGAAGATCCGAGCGGCGCTTCCCACTTTTTCGTCGGCATCGCAAACCTCGCCCCGGCAGACGCGCTTTGCCGTACTCGTGCGACGGTCGCCGGCGAGCACGTCGAAATACGCCGATATCGTGCCCGAATCGGCCCCGTTTCGCTTCGCCGGAGTGCCAGCACTCACTCGGCCAAAAACGGCGAACATCCGAGCAGCGGTACCCACTTAGCCGTCGGCATCCCGAACTCCGCGCCGGCTGACGCGGTTGCCGAGCTCGTGCGACTAGCGACCGCGAACGCGTCTCGCGACGCCGCTTTCGTGCGCGGCTCCCATTGCGACCTGGGTTACCCGAGCTCGACCAGCAAAAAAGAAGGTCGAAAAAAAATTTTTTTTTTCTGCGTCTGCCGGGGTGCCCCTATAATAGCAGCGATAAGCACCCAGACCGCCGTGGGTCGCTCGCCCCGGCTGACGTGGTTTTTCGTACTCCTGCAGCGGTCGCCGTCAAGCACGTCCAAATACGCCACTTTCGTGGGCGCTTTCGCGCTCTTTCGCGTCGCCGGTGTGCCAGCACTCACTCTGCCAAAAACGGCCAACATCCGAGCGGCGGTTCCCACTTTTGCGTCGGCGTCGTAAACCCCGCCCCGGCAGACGCGGTTTGCCCTACTCGTTCGACGGTCGCCGGCGAGCGCGTCGAAAGACGCCGATATCGTGCGCTAATTGGCGCTCCTTGGCTTCTCCGGAGTGCCGCCACTCACTCCTCCAAAAACGGCGAAGATCCGAGCGGCGTTCTCCACTTTCGCATCGGCGTCCCGAACTCCGCCCGGGCTGACGCGGTTTACCGTACTCGTGCGACGGTCGCCGCCGGGCACGTCGAAAGACGCCGATATCGTGCCGTAATCGGCCCCGTTTGGCTTCGCCCGAGTGCCAGCACTCACTCGGCCAAAAACGGCGAACATCCGAGCAGCGTTTCCCACTTTCGCATCGGCGTCCCGAAGCCCGCCCCGGCAGACGCGGTTTGCCCTACTCGAGCGACGGTCGCCGGCGATCACGTCGAAAGGCGCCGAATTCGTGCACGAATCGATGCTTCTTGGTCTCGCAGGAGGGCCGCCACTCACTCCTGCAAAAACGGCGAAGATCCGAGTTGCGCTTCCCACTTTTTCGTCGGCGTCCCGAACTACGCCCCGGCTGACGCGGTTTACCGTACTCGTGCGACGGTCGCCGGCGGGCACTTCAAAATACGCCGATTTCGTGGGCGCATTCACGCTGTTTCGCTTCCCCGGAGTGCCAACACTCACTCTGCCGAAAGCGGCGATCATCCGAGCGGCGGTTCCCACTTTTGCGTCGGCTTCGCAAACGGCGCCCCGGCAGACGCGCTCGTGCGACGTACTCGTGCGACGGTCGCCGGCGAGCACGTCGAAAGACGCCGATATCGTGCTCGAATCGACCCCGTTTCGCTTCGCCGGAGTGCTGCCAGTCACGGCGCAGAGAACGGCGAACAAGTGTTTTTTTTTTTTTTTCCTAGAATTTGTGTTATAGAAGGCACATTTGATATCGGACGATAATTTTCAACTTTATCACGCGCACCGATTTTCGTGTAGAGGTTTGCAAGTTTATGGGAATTTCTCCACTTGGAATAATGCGATTTAGTAGTACTACGAGAACTTCATGGATGTACTCAAGGGTACGGGGCAAGTCAGTTACGTCAACACCTGCAGATTTTTTACACTTCAAACTGAAAATTGTTGGTTGTGAGTCCTCGTGTGATATTAAAGGCCGATTCGCTAACACATAGAACAAAGAAAGAAAGGAAGAAAAAACGCCCGCGCTCGCTCAAGAAACCTGGGTTCGCAACAAGTGGCAACAACAAGCAACCGAGCGAGTGCGCCAAAACCCGTGGCGGCCGAACAAACGCGAAGTCCCAACCGCGTCAGCCGGGGCGGCACGGGACAGGAAAAATCACTTCAGCCGGGGCGGCGGGGCACCGAATAAACCTCGTCACCTCGTCGCAGGATAAAAGAGGAAACAAAAAGTCTAAACAGCGTCTGCTGGAGCGAATGCGTAATAAAACAACAACAACAACAAAAAAAAAACACCCGCGCTCAAGAAGTCTGCAATCCTCACAAAAGGCGACTGTGACCGAGCAGCGTCAGCCGGGGCCGTGCGGAAACGGAAAAACCGCGACTACCGGGGCGTCGAGGCACCGAAAAATCCACTTCAGCCGCGGCGAAAAAAAAAACAAAAAGAAAGACGGAGGGGGGGGGGGGAACCACGTCTGCCGGGGCGAAGGAAAAAAAAAACGCGTCTGCCGGGGCGAGCCCGGGTGCGGCACCACCGGGAAAACTGTGGCAAACAGACATGGCGATCGAGTGAGTGGGCCGCCAGCCAGGCTCAGCCAAAAAGTGCAAAGTCCGAACTGCGTCAGCCGGGGCGGCAAAAACCGCGTCAGCCGGGGCGGCGCAAAAAACCGCGTCTGCCGGGGCGGCACGAAACCGCGTCAGCCGGGGCGGGGCGAAAACTGCGTCAGCCGGGGCGAAAAGAAAAAAAAAAAACGCGTCTGCCGGGGCAAGCCCGGGTGCGGCACCACCGGGAAAACTGTGGCAAACAGACATGGCGATCGAGTGAGTGGGCCGCCAGCCAGGCACAGCCGAAAAGTGCAAAGTCCGAACCGTGTCAGCCGGGGCGACGCAAAAACCGCGTCAGCCGGGGCGGCGCGAAAACCGCGTCAGCCGGGGCGGCACGAAACCGCGTCAGCCGGGGCGGCGCGAAAACTGCGTCAGCCGGGGCGGCGCGAAAACCTCGTCAGCCGGGGCGAGCGAAAAGGGGGGGGGGGAACCACGTCTGCCGGGGCGAAAGAAAAAAAAACGCGTCTGCCGGGGCGAGCCCGGGTGCGGCACCACCGGGAAGACTGTGGCAAACAGACATGGCGATCGAGTGAGTGGGCCGCCAGCCAGGCTCAGCCCAAAAAGTGCCAAGTCCGAACTGCGTCAGCCGGGGCGGCAAAAACCGCGTCAGCCGGGGCGGCGCGAAAACCGCGTCTGCCGGGGCGGCGCGAAAACTGCGTCTGCCGGGGCGAGCCCGGGTGCGGCACCACCGGGAAAACTGTGGCAAACAGACATGGCGATCGAGTGAGTGGGCCGCCAGCCAGGCACAGCCGAAAAGTGCTAAGTCCGAACTGCGTCTGCCGGGGCGGCACGAAACCGCGTCAGCCGGGGCGGCGCGAAAACCGCGTCTGCCGGGGCGGCACGAAACCGCGTCAGCCGGGGCGGCGCGAAAACTGCGTCAGCCGGGGCGAGCCCGGGTGCGGCACCACCGGGAAAACTGTGGCAAACAGACATGGCGATCGAGTGAGTGGGCCGCCAGCCAGGCACAGCCGAAAAGTGCTAAGTCCGAACTGCGTCTGCCGGGGCGGCACGAAACCGCGTCAGCCGGGGCGGCGCGAAAACCGCGTCTGCCGGGGCGGCACGAAACCGCGTCAGCCGGGGCGGCGCGAAAACTGCGTCAGCCGGGGCGAGCCCGGGTGCGGCACCACCGGGAAAACTGTGGCAAACAGACATGGCGATCGAGTGAGTGGGCCGCCAGCCAGGCACAGCCGAAAAGTGCTAAGTCCGAACTGCGTCAGCCGGGGCGGCAAAAACCGCGTCAGCCGGGGCGGCGCAAAAAACCGCGTCTGCCGGGGCGGCACGAAACCGCGTCAGCCGGGGCGGCGCGAAAACTGCGTCAGCCGGGGCGAAAGAAAAAAAAAAAAACGCGTCTGCCGGGGCGAGCCCGGGTGCGGCACCACCGGGAAAACTGTGGCAAACAGACATGGCGATCGAGTGAGTGGGCCGCCAGCCAGGCACAGCCGAAAAGTGCTAAGTCCGAACTGCGTCTGCCGGGGCGGCACGAAACCGCGTCAGCCGGGGCGGCGCGAAAACCGCGTCTGCCGGGGCGGCACGAAACCGCGTCAGCCGGGGCGGCGCGAAAACTGCGTCAGCCGGGGCGAGCCCGGGTGCGGCACCACCGGGAAAACTGTGGCAAACAGACATGGCGATCGAGTGAGTGGGCCGCCAGCCAGGCACAGCCGAAAAGTGCTAAGTCCGAACTGCGTCTGCCGGGGCGGCACGAAACCGCGTCAGCCGGGGCGGCGCGAAAACCGCGTCTGCCGGGGCGGCACGAAACCGCGTCAGCCGGGGCGGCGCGAAAACTGCGTCAGCCGGGGCGAGCCCGGGTGCGGCACCACCGGGAAAACTGTGGCAAACAGACATGGCGATCGAGTGAGTGGGCCGCCAGCCAGGCACAGCCGAAAAGTGCAAAGTCCGAACCGTGTCAGCCGGGGCGACGCAAAAACCGCGTCAGCCGGGGCGGCGCGAAAACCGCGTCAGCCGGGGCGGCACGAAACCGCGTCAGCCGGGGCGGCGCGAAAACTGCGTCAGCCGGGGCGGCGCGAAAACCTCGTCAGCCGGGGCGAGCGAAAAGGGGGGGGGGGGAACCACGTCTGCCGGGGCGAAAGAAAAAAAAAACGCGTCTGCCGGGGCGAGCCCGGGTGCGGCACCACCGGGAAGACTGTGGCAAACAGACATGGCGATCGAGTGAGTGGGCCGCCAGCCAGGCTCAGCCCAAAAAGTGCCAAGTCCGAACTGCGTCAGCCGGGGCGGCAAAAACCGCGTCAGCCGGGGCGGCGCGAAAACCGCGTCTGCCGGGGCGGCGCGAAAACTGCGTCAGCCGGGGCGAGCCCGGGTGCGGCACCACCGGGAAAACTGTGGCTAACAGACATGGCGATCGAGTGAGTGGGCCACCAGCCAGGCTCAGCCAAAAAGTGCCAAGTCCGAACTGCGTCAGCCGGGGCGGCAAAAACCGCGTCAGCCGGGGCGGTGCAAAAAAACCGCGTCTGCCGGGGCGGCACGAAACCGCGTCAGCCGGGGCGGCGCGAAAACTGCGTCAGCCGGGGCGAAAGAAAAAAAAAAACGCGTCTGCCGGGGCGAGCCCGGGTGCGGCACCACCGGGAAAACTGTGGCAAACAGACATGGCGATCGAGTGAGTGGGCCGCCAGCCAGGCACAGCCGAAAAGTGCTAAGTCCGAACTGCGTCTGCCGGGGCGGCACGAAACCGCGTCAGCCGGGGCGGCGCGAAAACCGCGTCTGCCGGGGCGGCACGAAACCGCGTCAGCCGGGGCGGCGCGAAAACTGCGTCAGCCGGGGCGAGCCCGGGTGCGGCACCACCGGGAAAACTGTGGCAAACAGACATGGCGATCGAGTGAGTGGGCCGCCAGCCAGGCACAGCCGAAAAGTGCTAAGTCCGAACTGCGTCTGCCGGGGCGGCACGAAACCGCGTCAGCCGGGGCGGCGCGAAAACCGCGTCTGCCGGGGCGGCACGAAACCGCGTCAGCCGGGGCGGCGCGAAAACTGCGTCAGCCGGGGCGAGCCCGGGTGCGGCACCACCGGGAAAACTGTGGCAAACAGACATGGCGATCGAGTGAGTGGGCCGCCAGCCAGGCACAGCCGAAAAGTGCTAAGTCCGAACTGCGTCAGCCGGGGCGGCAAAAACCGCGTCAGCCGGGGCGGCGCAAAAAACCGCGTCTGCCGGGGCGGCACGAAACCGCGTCAGCCGGGGCGGCGCGAAAACTGCGTCAGCCGGGGCGAAAGAAAAAAAAAAACGCGTCTGCCGGGGCGAGCCCGGGTGCGGCACCACCGGGAAAACTGTGGCAAACAGACATGGCGATCGAGTGAGTGGGCCGCCAGCCAGGCACAGCCGAAAAGTGCTAAGTCCGAACTGCGTCTGCCGGGGCGGCACGAAACCGCGTCAGCCGGGGCGGCGCGAAAACCGCGTCTGCCGGGGCGGCACGAAACCGCGTCAGCCGGGGCGGCGCGAAAACTGCGTCAGCCGGGGCGAGCCCGGGTGCGGCACCACCGGGAAAACTGTGGCAAACAGACATGGCGATTGAGTGAGTGGGCCGCCAGCCAGGCACAGCCGAAAAGTGCTAAGTCCGAACTGCGTCTGCCGGGGCGGCACGAAACCGCGTCAGCCGGGGCGGCGCGAAAACCGCGTCTGCCGGGGCGGCACGAAACCGCGTCAGCCGGGGCGGCGCGAAAACTGCGTCAGCCGGGGCGAGCCCGGGTGCGGCACCACCGGGAAAACTGTGGCAAACAGACATGGCGATCGAGTGAGTGGGCCGCCAGCCAGGCACAGCCGAAAAGTGCTAAGTCCGAACTGCGTCTGCCGGGGCGGCACGAAACCGCGTCAGCCGGGGCGGCGCGAAAACCGCGTCTGCCGGGGCGGCACGAAACCGCGTCAGCCGGGGCGGCGCGAAAACTGCGTCAGCCGGGGCGAGCCCGGGTGCGGCACCACCGGGAAAACTGTGGCAAACAGACATGGCGATCGAGTGAGTGGGCCGCCAGCCAGGCACAGCCGAAAAGTGCAAAGTCCGAACCGTGTCAGCCGGGGCGACGCAAAAACCGCGTCAGCCGGGGCGGCGCGAAAACCGCGTCTGCCGGGGCGGCACGAAACCGCGTCAGCCGGGGCGGCGCGAAAACTGCGTCAGCCGGGGCGAGCCCGGGTGCGGCACCACCGGGAAAACTGTGGCAAACAGACATGGCGATCGAGTGAGTGGGCCGCCAGCCAGGCACAGCCGAAAAGTGCTAAGTCCGAACTGCGTCAGCCGGGGCGGCAAAAACCGCGTCAGCCGGGGCGGCGCAAAAACCGCGTCTGCCGGGGCGAAATAAAAAAAAAAAACAAAGAAAAAAGCCCGCGCTTAATCAAAAGAAAACAAAGAAAAAAGCTTGCGCTTAATCAAAAGAAAACAAACAAAAAAAGTTCGCGCTTAAGCCTGGCGGTGGAACCACCGGGGCAAACAGACCTGGCGATCGAGTGAGTGGGCCGCCAGCCAGGCACAGCCAAAAAGTGCAAAGTCCGAACCGCGTCAGCCGGGGCGGCGCGAAAACCGCGTCAGCCGGGGCGGCGCGAAAACCGCGTCAGCCGGGGCGGCGCAAAAACCGCGTCAGCCGGGGCGGCGCAAAAACTGCGTCAGCCGGGGCGGCACGGAAAAACGAAAACCGCGTCAGCCGGGGCGACATCAAAATGAGGAAAAAAAAAAAAAAACTGCCTTAGGACACCTGCGTACACTTTCATGCGTTTGGGCATATCTCTCTGTAACACGCGCGCCCCTCGTTACGCGCGGCACTCTGTTTTCTCCGACACCCATATTTCGGCGGCATGTGGCACGCGCGCCCGTCCCTACGCACGGCACACCGCAGTGCTTTCTCGATATTTTTCTTTTCCTCCAACACCGTCATCTATAGGCTTTTAGTGACCTGTTGCTCGTGGCACAAGTTCGCTTGCTCTGACACCTCTTGCATGCGCACCGTTTTTGCGCACGGTGCTATGCCGCAAAGCACGGCAGTCGCATGCGTTTCTCTCAGGCACCTCTTTTTTGACACAACGCTGTGGTGCTTAGAAACACACGCGC